>NW_024583224.1:78697-102560 GCF_018398535.1 Haplochromis burtoni | reverse complement strand
AAGTACCGTTTTGGCACCGGTATCGGATAAAACCTAAACGATACCCATCCCTAGTCCCAAAGCATTATCCCCATAGATAATGTATGAATAAAAAATACAGTTATCTTTAGCTAAATCATTAAAATGACATACATATTATACACCGATCATTTTCTTAAGCATTTATCAATCCAGGGGCGCATCAATCCTTAATAAGTAAGCATTGGGATACACCCTGAACAGGTCCACATCCATCACAAGGTTAATACAAAGAGATGACGTAGTTTACATACGCTAGAACATTTCAGAACCACCAATTAATCTAATAAATATCTGTAGACTGATGGAGGAAGTTGGAGTTCCCAGGCACACAAGAAGGCCCCACCTCCCTGTGTTGTGAGGCTGTGAGGCACAGTGTGTGGTAACAACTGAGCCACACAAATGTAATATATAAAATTCTGACATGGCCCATTCTGCATACACAGTGACTATACAAGTGTATTTACTATTGTAAGTGCACGTTATGTTTTCTGTGTTCACATAATTAAGCTGACTTTTATCTAAGTAAAGGATCTAAATGTTTATTTTACCACCTTGAAAACTTTTGTTAAATACAAACCCTTTTGACACTCTTGGAAGGTACCACTTTTTAGGTAATACAGCAAATGTAGTTCATAGCAAAGCACATGATCCTGAAAATTAAACACAATGTTTTTTGCATAATTTTTCTAAACTGTATGATCAGATATTTGGATTTCCTGTCCCTCCCTACATCCTACCCTCAACATCTACTTCCTGTATCGTTCTCTCCTCTACAAAGCTTTGCTCTGTGTGCACTATCGGATGAGAAGGAGCTTTAGACACACGCACACACACACACACACACACACACACAGAAAGGAAAAGGAAAAAAAACAACTAGCATGGCAATAAATGACGGCAGACTCTTCAGACTGCACCTGATACTTAACTTGATGAATAACTTAATAAGCCTATAAATAAATAGTTTGTTTTGGTTTGTACATTTTAAAAAACAAGAAAGAGGCAGGGGACACACCAAAAACATATGTTCCACACATGTATATAAAAAACTTCAAGTGAAAAATGCTGATGACATTGTGCATTCGGTCTTGTACCTAACATAACAAAAACTGGTCATCCAAAATTTACATTCAAAGCAGATGATGTGTCCAAAGCAACCACTCCTCTCCAGTCATCATTAACAAAGACAACATCTGGTGTGCCTGTTGTGGTGCATTAAAGAACATCACAATCCGTACAACAGAATATGGAACAGATGACTTTATGTTTTAACTAACAAGTCAACAAGTCATCAATTATCCTGCAAAACCCCTCACAGCAGAGACAGCAGAGAGGCATGTAATCTGATTTAAACTGCAAAAAGACTCCTCAATCAAATGTATATTTGATGGTTTTCCATCTCCCATATATTATAATCTGAAGCCTGAAGAGAGTTAAATTACTTTACACGACTGAGGGTAGACTAATATATATATATATATTACATCATAAACCCACAAGGGACCTTGGTGCATTAGCTGATGTTTACTGTTACCCTTTTAAGCAACATGTAAATCAGTGGCCTAATTCTGTGGCTATAGTTTGGAAATAACAGCTCTATTAATCTGTCTGGTAGTGTAATCAATCATTAGTGCAGCTCCACACTCTTTCATAACAGAGCTGCACAGGTCAGCTCTGCAGCCTGTGCAACATGAAGTATTAATTACTCATGTTTGCCAGCAAACTTCAAATACTGTAGTTTCACTCCTCTGAAATCCTTTCCAATTAGGTGAAACTGAAGATGTGTGTGTGTGTTCATAGATCCATCTATCCATGTGTGTGTATAGTGTAGAGCAGACCTTCCCAAAGTCCCCCTAGGGGGGGCGCAGAGTTATGGCAGGGGAGGCGGCGGTATGAAAAGGAAAGAAAAAACAAAACGCTTGGACACTGCTAGCACTGGGCGCCCACAGAAACACAAAGCAGGAGATGAAGCATTGCTGAATAGGTTTCCAAACCAACTTCATTCTAAGCCAAAGACTAGAAAATATGGTGAAGCATATCTTCCCTTTGGTTTCACCTGCACAAGTGCCAAGGTAGGTCTCCCCTGCAGAATTGGTTTTCCCTTGCAGCGCTGGGCTGTTCAAATCATGGACAAACAGTATCCCACATTCTTGATTTTTAGTTCACAAACACTTGTTGTAATGACTAACTACTCCTGACATTTTGGAGATGTTAGCTCTTTATACAGTAAAGTTACAGTGGGATACAAAATAATATCAGGCTGATCCTGCCACAATTTGTTCCCCCGGACAAACCGTATCCTACAGTTGTTTATGTTTTTAAACCCATTTTGCACAGAGAGGCATCTTTTGAAAAATGTATTGATAGCAATGTTGAATATTATTACACAGAAGAAAAAAAAACAATTACACGTAAAATAATTACACCGTGACGCTTCTGCCTTTGTAAATGGAGGGACAGTAACTGTGTGTAAAACCTGCAGATAGTCAGATTAACAGTAACAGTATTTTGTCTCTATCTGCCATTCTGCAATTCATCTCATGTAAACAATAACGTGGCGCACAGCGTGACGTGAAAAAAAGGCACATACCTTTGACGTTGCGTTACGAACTCTGTATTCCTCGTCCACACGTAAACGCAAAAAAGGAGTTCTAAAAAATCTCCATTTTCGGTGATTCCAAATGCCGTTTACCTGTGGACGAAACAGCTGCGTTTTCAAAAATACCCGTGCAGGTGCGGACGTAGCGTAAAAGAGTTAGTAGTTTATTTTATTACTACCTGTAATTTATTGCAGATTACTTGTATTTGCTTAATTGTTTACTAAATGTTTGAGGTGTGAAATAAACGCAATGGAGCAAAATATCGGCGTGTGTGGTTGGAGGATGTGTTAGTGCGTGCGCGCACGGGGGGTGGGGGGAACATTTTTCTTGTAAAACAAAAAAAGTTTGGGAACCACTGGTGTAGAGGATGACGTGGTAATTTTATTGCAGTCATTATTAAAAACATATATTTCTGTATAGCTTTAATTCCAAGTTTATGTTGTTCTTCTTTTGCACAGCTATCAATTTATTCTTTTTTTTTATGTTACCTTATAAACCACTATTTTTCTTAAACCTGTGAGAAAAGACAAGTAATTGTGTGAGGTTTTTTTGTCTGGTTGGTTGTTTTGGGTTTTTTTCCCCCCTAATTTTTTAGAATCCCTATTACAGTAAATATCTCTTAAAACACAACCAGATTTCCTGATGTCCATATTTCAAAACTTACATAAACATTAAACACGCATAGAAGTATCCATAAGTACAACACTAAAGACACAAAGACGTGAATCTGTGAAAGAACCTCTATTTTTATCTGTTTAATGTGTGGTAACCTGTTCCAGGTAGAATAAAATCTTTACAGACACAGGCGGAAGCTGCTCTGGAAGCAGCTTTGAAATATGACAGAAACCACATATTTCAGAAAAGTCAAACAAAAGTTAGCAGGAGTCCAAGGGGGAAAGAGTTAAAAACCAGACTATTAATGTTGTAATGTTAATGTTGTAGTTTTGTGCATTTTTCACATAAATTGGACCAATCCTCTAGGAGAAGTAACAATTCTAAATGATGATTTGATGATAGATGCCTGAATATGGATCCTGTGGATGGATGCCTCACCATTGCATGAGCTCACATGCTCAACCAGATGAGCCCATAAAAGCAAGAACAAAGGGCTAAAAGTTATTAATCAGTTCACCTACTGAGAAGAATTTTTGACTAAACTTTTTGTCATATATATAAAAGACAAAATCACTCAACAATAGCACAATAACACTACAACGGAAAAAAGAAGAATAAATATCAACTTATTTCTCATAAAGTTACAACTTCCACCACTATTATGATGGAAGTAAAGAGTGTTGATGCAGTCATACATTTTCCTGCATGCACATCCATCAAAGTAATGGCCATCAAACTGCCTGTTCACAGAGTATTTATTTTACATTTCAAAATCTTAAAAATATTCTGGATAATCTATTATATGTTATAAAAAATGAATATTTGGGTAATGGCAGTGAATCCAAAACTGTAGTTTTGGTTGGCATGATATCTTTGTGAAGAAAACGACAACGGTTCTGATCCATCACGCCTGCCAACAATTATATGTATCAGTTATGTAATGTCCTCTAGACATGCACAGACGCATTAGATTTAAGAGTGCAAGGAAGGTGAACATGCTGGAGGGGACATAGACATCAATCAGCTCATAATCTGAGAGGGCATACTATCAATGACAAGAGAGAAATAAACAAGACAGCCAGGATAATACAGCAAATATACCTCAATAAACAGGAGCAGCAGTGGGACTGTGCAATGAATCTCTTCTGCTGATTTTTCAGCAGCTATAACACAGTGGATGCTGTCAGCGTGGAAGTCAATAAGTGATTGAGTAATTGTGACCCCAAAGACACCTGAGTGACAGAAATAAAAAGGCTTGGAGGTTGCAAGGACAAAGAAAATGGAGAAATGAAGCAAAACTAACCTGAGGGGACATGCAACCTTCACCAGTTCCATTTAAAACAGACAGCAGCAGCTGCTGTTTAGTCATTACTGTGAAACTGAGAGTGTACCCACTGTTCATGTGCATTCACACCCACTGAGCACTTGATTAGGAACATACGTGTAATCCAACACAAGCTCTGCCATATATTCTATTTTTCCTCTTCTGTTGTAATGGAAGAAATCTCCTCATTCCCAGCCCCCTTTTTCACAGGGTGTTTCCCCTGGGGTCAATTCTTGATCTTATCGCATTGTAGAAGTCCATGAGTAAATAAGTCTCCAGCTAACTTGAGCTTTGACCTAAGTAAATACTTGAGTTCATGGTTTCAATCTCTAGTTTCAAATTGTATTAAATATAACACATTGCTTAGTTTGTAAGCATCATGGCCCCATTAGTGTCCAAAGGGACAATAAAGCAGAGTAATGTGCAGCTTCTTGGTTTCTGAAGTCAGACGCACCCTTCACTTGTTAGCTGAGACTGCAAAAAAGAGAAAACAGTGAAAACACTTGCTTGAGTGTTAACAGAAGACTTCACTGTACTTAAGGTGATGTCTTGGTCGCTACATCCATTATAGTATATGCAGACCGTGTTTCAGTGTAGCTGCAGTGAAAGACCCTATCAGCCATGTCATTTTGAGTCAGTCATCAAATTGAAATACATTTATGGCATTGACAACATTTACATCTACTTCTTGATATTAAAAAAATGTTTTGTTGATGTTATTTTTTCTGATGAATCAGGATTCTTTTTTTTCTTTTTTTTTTTTGATAATCGGAGGTCTGTTTGGAGGCAATATTTGGCCCATTTTAAATATGGCTGCATTTCAAGTTTTCAACTGAAAGTAGTGATTTAGGCACAAAAGACTGCCCACCCAAAGAAATCTTCAGTTAAGCAAAGAATTGAAACAGTTTAACTGTCAGGTAAAACTACCACAAATCCCAAATTTTCCTCATTGCTACAGTTTCAGGGATGATAGCATCCTCATTCTCCTGGACACCACCTTCTGACAGCTCCTCACTCCATCCTCCTCAACCACTTCTCTGACAATGTTTGCATCACTGGTGTATCAGGCTACCAGCTTCAGTAATACCACTGCAGACAAGACAAATGGACTGAACTGGACTCTGTGCAGACGAGGGCCTATTTTTTACCCCCTAACCATACCTAAAATGAAGCTGTCCCACTCTCTGGAACAGGCTCCCCTATGGGATCTGAATCATCTCTGAGCATTTGCAAAAAGCATCATTATTATTATTATCAAATACTGCTGTGCAATCTCTAAAACCTTCAAGAAAGGAAGATGGATCCATTTGAAACTCTTAACACTGGAATAAGCAACAAGATTTTTTTTTTTATCGTCACACTTAGAGTAACAGAAAGCAAGAGATTTGTGCAGAGAGGTTGTCGTATCTGTAAGCTGGACAGTGCGAACAGCTTTAAGCCACTGGCCAATGAACAGCTTACTTGAGGTAGGGATTAAATGTCTTGCATGAATGGACACAGATATTGCAAAAAATGTGCAGGAAGTAACCAAGTTCTGAACTAAGCTTATCTGGAAATAATTTGAACCACTGACTTTCCTGTCCTGGGATTGCATATTTCTACTTCAGATCACTTCTCAATACCAATAGATGTTTGAAATGATCTCAGATGACAACAGTAGAACACATATATGAATAAATAAATAAATAAAGCATGTATTATGATATTGGTGAAATATAAAATTACTGCCGTTAACCTTAGACACATTCCTAAAGTGAAAATGTCAGACTTGAAGTGGCTTCACTGAACATTTATTCCCCTCTCAGTATTTTTCTGCTGCACAAAAATCCAACAACACAAAACTGCTCCTCCACCCCACTGCTCTGGAGTGTGTTTATATCCATCAATATATGCAAATTATGTCCCAACTGTCTGCTGTGTACCCAAATAACCTCCCTTCATCACCAGATCGAGAACCACAGAGCTTAAGAATAATCTAATAAAAGCTGACTTTGTCATTAAACAATAATTGAATACCTTTTCAGGCAGTGCCTCTGAATGATTTAAGTCTCAGAAAACTGGAAGAGATACATCTTTGGCAGGGCCTCCTATCTCATATTTGCAAATCTGGCTGGCAGCTCTGAATGTGCAGTGATAGCAGTCATTCTGAAAGTGATCCCACTGTGCCACAGTCTTTGAGGTTGTGGACCTAAGAAAACAGATTTATTTAAGTGACAATGATTGTGAATTTGGCTTTGCCAAGTGTTTGGAAAACTGCAAGCTCTCTCGACACAATGCGATGTTTTAAAACTATCCTTGCCAACTTATTATCTTCATAAAGAAATGCTAGTGGCAATCCATTGTTTGAGGATTTCTTTGGGCATTTTTGCTTTGTTTTCATTTTTTGCGATATGAAGCTTAGCGAAAGTGCATGATGAAGCTTTAGGAGGGATGCTTTATCATCTCTGTGCCACTTCTACATTCATCACTGAAGAGTCCATTAGTTCGAAATCTAATGTTGCAGTCAGTCAAGGACAGGAAAGGGAAAGCCAACTTGTTTAGAACAAAACGCAGATGCAACAACTGTGGTTGAATTGATCAGTGTTCGTTGGATTAAATGACTATTTTTGATGTGAATGCCGCCTCTTGTAGCGATGAACCCCAGAGAGAATTTTCTTACTTCTTTATCTTTCTTCATTTAGTTTCTCTGTTATAGTTAGCTAACACTAGCTGTCTACTGATATAAAGCTGATGTGTTGTCAACACAAACACCACGGATGAATTAGTTAGCAGACTTTCAGTTTCTACCTTGTCTTTGCTCAAAGTGATAATTAAAGTAGATGTGAATTCCTAATTGAAGTAGCTGGCACTGACAGCACATGCATAACTGTATGGGACTGCATGCATTTTTAAAAAAAAGTCTGACGATGAAGCTTTAGTATGTTCAAGAAGTCTCTCCTTGAACCTACCTTGGTACTAAGTTGATTCCAAAATTTCCAACAAGACAGTCACCACACACTGATTCACACGCAACCTTCACAAAACTCAAGGTTTCTTTGTCTCAGAAAATGGGTAATTTTGTAAATGGAGTGGTATTGGAAGCAAGTACAAAATATTTGTTATTATGACATCCCCGTTTGTATAAATCTGATGTAACTGAATCATTAATAATGTAATTGAAAATTAAAAAAATAATCAGAAAATCAGACCTGACGTCTTGTCCTGCTGCAGATAAGAAAATTTATCTGAGTGCATCAAAACAAAAAATCAGCAGGATAACAGCAAAGCATTATTTATTTTTAATAGCCTAGTATTTCTGGCAGCTCATAATCTTTGGTGCTCATGACATCTGATCTAACATTTTTACAAATGAACACACACTCATATTAAGCATAAGCAATCACAGTTTGCATGCTCAACCCCTATCTTTGTGTGTACTTGTGGATTTCCTACAGAGAAAACGACAACGTGTCAGGGTTCATGTGTGTTTTTCGCTGTAATTCTAGCATGAATTAACTTTGATTATACTTGTTCCAGCAGGAGTGAGTGCACTGTGGGAGTTCTGTCAGGTGTCACTACTAACTTTACCACAGCACAGCGGGGTGCATGTGTGCACGTTTCAAGGGATTACTGAGGAGCAGATGGTGTTTTTGCCTGTCAAAATGGTGGATGAGACAACAGCAATTAAATCTGCAGATTATTTAATAATATATGGAAGGCAGAGTTAGGACAGAGTGGGTTAACGGTGCAAACAGAATATGATCACCTTAGTTCTGATTTTTCCCTCGGTTTTGAATGTAACTTAAAACATGAACATAGATCTCTGTTGTGTTTAGCAGTCATCTTTTTTTCTTTTTTTCTGATCAACACAGGGAAATAACTGCAATTTTCCAAACATCACGCAGTTGTGATTTGATTTGCAGTATCGTCTGTTACAAGTCAAGCCTTAGTTCAATAATCCAATTTTTAACAGATTTAAAATGTGAAGAATGATCATTGCAAAACGGTAATTGGTCTTTATTATAATGCTAGAATACTCAATAAAAAGTATCCTTGGGGACAGTGAGTTGCATGAGTGAAGCCATGCAAAACCAAAAAAACAAACTGAAGAAGCATAAATTAATGTAATTAATTTAATATTAATAAATTTAATCAGGTATACGTTTTTAACGCTTGTTAACACAGATCAGCCAGGTATTTTTTAGTTTTAGGGTTATACTTACAATTAAGCACTTAGTTCCAATGACAACCTGCGCATGAGGTTTGGGAATACATTATACATGAACTTTGTTACAGATACATCAAGAAACATGTAGGTTTTATTTAATATATGAATGCAAGAAAGTGCAACAAAAATTTTATGAGATCCTTTTCAGCACAGGGAATTCAAGATTATTAATATTTATTTATTTATGGGCATTTGAAACATGACAGTTTTGTCACATAAGCTTGGTCCACTAGAGGAAAAAGACTGTCTGAGCCAGAGAATGGTTAAAGTAGCCTTTTAAATGGGTGACAGAATTTTTATGGGCTGTCCCCACAGGAATAAATCTTATAAAACTATCAAACAAATCCCAAAACAAGCTGCTGTTTACAAAACTGTCAACAGCCCAAGTGTCTTTTTTTATATTAAATGCATTTAGCAGACTTGGGTTCATATTTACAGTATATCTTTTATTATGGCATGGAATAGGAAAGAGTCGCATATTTGCTGCACAGAGTACAGGAAATCAATAAAAAAACATAAACATGGTATTGATTCGTTTGCTTCCAAACTAATAAAAAGTGGACTTTCAGACATGTCATGGCTTCTAAAAATACAATGAGCAAACCTTCAAAGACTGCTTAACATAAATCGAGCATAGTGTTAGATGAGGCAGAGTCACAACTAAACACAGCCTTATGGCCTGTGGTCTACATGTTACTGTCAGTAGGGGGAAGTGTCCCAGTCAACTGGTCTGTGGGGAACTCTTGCTTGCACTGTTGGTCCCATAGCCAGCTATGGTGGTGTGTCAATGTATAATACACACAGAGCTGAACTTCAGCAATTAAAAACAATGAAATGTCCACTCTAGCTGTAATCTGATGATTTTCATGTTAATTTTTTATCTTTAATGATTTTTAATAATGTGGCCCACTCGTATATTGTATTCTATGTCTAGATCTGTAGGCATTTACAGTAAGTATTCCTCTTTGTGTGTATTTATTTTTCATATAGAGATGTGCATTTTATACAGTGGGGCAAAAAAGTATTTAGTCAGCCACCGATTGTGCAAGTTCCCCCACTTAAAATGATGACAGAGGTCAGTAATTTGCACCAGAGGTACACTTCAACTGTGAGAGACAGAATGTGAAAAAATCCATGAATCCACATGGTAGGATTTGTAAAGAATTTATTCGTAAATCAGGGTGGAAAATAAGTATTTGGTCAATAACAAAAATACAACTCAATACTTTGTAACATAACCTTTGTTGGCAATAACAGAGGTCAAACGTTTACTATAGGTCTTTACCAGGTTTGCACACACAGTAGCTGGTATTTTGGCCCATTCCTCCATGCAGATCTTCTCGAGAGCAGTGATGTTTTGGGGCTGTCGCCGAGCAACACGGACTTTCAACTCCCGCCACAGATTTTCTATGGGGTTGAGGTCTGGAGACTGGCTAGGCCACTCCAGGACTTTCAAATGCTTCTTACGGAGCCACTCCTTTGTTGCCCGGGCGGTGTGTTTTGGATCATTGTCATGTTGGAAGACCCAGCCTCGTTTCATCTTCAAAGTTCTCACTGATGGAAGGAGGTTTTGGCTCAAAATCTCACGATACATGGCCCCATTCATTCTGTCCTTAACACGGATCAGTCGTCCTGTCCCCTTGGCAGAAAAACAGCCCCATAGCATGATGTTTCCACCCCCATGCTTCACAGTAGGTATGGTGTTCTTGGGATGCAACTCAGTATTCTTCTTCCTCCAAACACGACGAGTTGAGTTTATACCAAAAAGTTCTACTTTGGTTTCATCTGACCACATGACATTCTCCCAATCCTCTGCTGTATCATCCATGTGCTCTCTGGCAAACTTCAGACGGGCCTGGACATGCACTGGCTTCAGCAGCGGAACACGTCTGGCACTGCGGGATTTGATTCCCTGCCGTTGTAGTGTGTTACTGATGGTGACCTTTGTTACTTTGGTCCCAGCTCTCTGCAGGTCATTCACCAGGTCCCCCCGTGTGGTTCTGGGATCTTTGCTCACCGTTCTCATGATCATTTTGACCCCACGGGATGAGATCTTGCGTGGAGCCCCAGATCGAGGGAGATTATCAGTGGTCTTGTATGTCTTCCATTTTCTGATGATTGCTCCCACAGTTGATTTTTCACACCAAGCTGCTTGCCTATTGTAGATTCACTCTTCCCAGTCTGGTGCAGGTCTACAATACTTTTCCTGGTGTCCTTCGAAAGCTCTTTGGTCTTGGCCATGGCGGAGTTTGGAGTCTGACTGTTTGAGGCTGTGGACAGGTGTCTTTTATACAGATGATGAGTTCAAACAGGTGCCATTCATACAGGTAACGAGTGGGGGACAGAAAAGCTTCTTACAGAAGACGTTACAGGTCTGTGAGAGCCAGAGATTTTCCTTGTTTGAGGTGACCAAATACTTATTTTCCACCCTGATTTACGAATAAATTCTTTACAAATCCTACCATGTGAATTCATGGATTTTTTTTTTCACATTCTGTCTCTCACAGTTGAAGTGTACCTCTGGTGCAAATTACTGACCTCTGTCATCATTTTAAGTGGGGGAACTTGCACAATCGGTGGCTGACTAAATACTTTTTTGCCCCACTGTAGTTTGTAAAAACAACATGTTCTATTTGTGTACCGTGTTTTTTTTGCACCAAGACACTACAACAAATTCCTTGTGTGTTTGCAAACTTAGCAAAAGAAACAATGATTCTGATTCAGCCAGTCAGTATTTAATCTGTGCATTATCCGCATCAAGCTATGTGCTGTTGGTTCTTTGAAGTATTGCACCCTGGTACGTTTGTGTAGGTTGCAGACGCCTCTGAGTAAGCAAAAACCTACGCAAATGGACACAAACACAACACCAGTCATGAAGTTATACTGTCAGTCATACCTGCTTTAGTGTTGCCATTTTCATGTATCTACATGGAAGTCAGATCGCTGAAGAAGGTTGTAGTACTAAATAAAAAAAAACAATCTTCCCTTGTTTATCTTCCCTTGTTTACAGTGGTTGGACTCATCTCAAGGGGGGATGAGTCGGACTACAGAGATGAGGTCAACAGACTGACTGAGTGGTGTTCAGTTAACAACCTCCAACTGAACACCACGAAAACTAAAGAACTTATCTTGGACTTCAGGAAGGGCAGAGCAGACCCGGCCCCACTTTACATTCACGGGAGCTGTGTGGAGAGGGTACACTCCATGAGGTTTCTGGGCGTGCAGATCTCTGATGACCTCTCCTGGACTGCAAATACCACGGCGGTGGTTAAAAAGGCCCAGCAGCGTCTCCACTTTCTGAGAGTGCTCAGGAGGAACAACCTGGAGGAGAGGCTGCTGGTGACATTTTACAGAGCCACCATAGAGAGCATCCTAACGTACGGCATAACAACATGGTATGCAGGGTGCTCAGCTGCGGACAGGAAAGTACTGCAGAGGGTCATCAACACAGCCCAGAAGATCACTGGCTGCTCTCTGCCCAGCCTGGAGGTCACTGCAAACTCTCGGTACCTCAGCAGAGCTGGCAATATCATCAAGGACCACTCTCACCCCAGCAATCAACTGTTTGAACTATTACCGTCAGGCCGACGGTACAGGTCACATAAAACCAGGACAAACAGATTCAGGGATAGCTTCTTTCCCAGAGCTATCACCGTAGTAAATAAGCACAAAAACAATTGAACCTGCTTAGCTATACCATACCGTCACTGCCATTATATTATGCTGCTATTCATACTGTCATTATATTAATGCTGCTATCCTGTATATATCGTACTTACTATTGTTTGAGTACTTGCGATTGTTTTATTGTACTTTTTATATTTTACATTTATATTTATTATTGAATCTTGCACCAAGGGAGTGGCACTCCAATTTCGTTGTACTCTGTACAATGACAATAAAGGCTATTCTATTCTAGTGGACCTGGGTTAAAGGTTTTCAAGCTAGTGTTTCCTGACTATTGGGCACTTACAGCCATTTCTGATGGACTCCTACGGCTGATTATTAACATCCTGCAAGTGGCTGTAAATGTTAATTTCAACATTTACTCAAAGCTTCATGTCCATTTCCATCTTCCTCTAAATACAACTTTAGGCATATGTTGTATGTGTATATGCATGTGAACTGTAAAACATCAAACAGCACAGTGTAACAAAAACAATAAGAGGATAAATAATGTGTTGCTGCATTGAGTTTGATAAAACATGCACACGGATCCATCATTGTCAAGACTGATACCAAAACTCACAAAACATCATCCACCATGTCACAAATTATTTCCCAGCCCGTCTCTTCACACTTAGCTGAAATTTCCTTCGTTACTCCTGAAAACAATTTCTCTGTCAGGCTTTATTGTATTTGCCACTGAAGCTAACACCACTGACACAAATTTTTCTGCTGAAAAGAAAAAAAAATAAAAGGTCTCTTTATAAGAAATTGTATCTTCCATTGTTCCATATTAATGCTCAAAAAGGTGAGATTCTCAGCTGCCTTGGTGCCAATTATTTATGAACCTATTTGGCAATTAATAACTCATGCCTGAAGATACTGATTACTGAGAGTACTTTGACATATTTTAATGTTAATTGATGTATTCCGGTGAACACGGGTAGGCATCACTACTCAGTATAAATAAACAAGCAAAAAATGCATCCATGAATAAGGATTTCATTCATTTGTTTGAGGACAAAAACAGAATACACAACAGGTACTACATGGAAAAAAAAGCCCTCAAAAAACAATTACTTGTTGAATTCTATGCCAGTAACTTGAACACCACTTGTTTTATTAAACTAACTATAATTGCAAATGTGGTAAGAGGTCCATGTGCCAGCCAGAATGACGTTAAAAGTATTTTATCCATCTGGGGGGATGCATTAACCTTAAACTGATATTTAAATGTCACGAAATTACGTGTGTGTGTGTGTGTGTACGACAAGCATATAGACAATGTAATTCAATAGAGGCCTACCCTTTCCAGCTGCATATTACATCAGATTATGCAGTGAGAGATGACTGATTGCTGATGTCTGTGTTTTCATCAATTAGGCCCATTTACCAAACAGTTCCAGTAGGACACAGCCTCAACCGTCTGAGTTTTACAGCAACATTGTGTGTCTCACAGGTGAAGACAAACCTGTTTGGTAAAAATATGCAGTGTGGGAGTATGTGCACAGATGTCTGCATGTTTATGCTTCGAGGTGACTATGTACAGACAGCAACGTAACCTGCTTCTTGCGAGTGAAAAACATTGCTTGTAAAGACAAACACAAATTTAAATATTCCAGCAGGAGAAAGCAAAAAATATGATAAAATAAGAGAATATTGTCTATTTTACAAATGGAGAGCTGAAAGACTTACTTTTAGTTGTAGAGCAGTCCAATACCCAGTTTCCTGTAACTGTAAACTGAGTCAGGCCTGATACAGGCCAGAAAACTTTGGACAACCACCAGTCACAAGGGAAAATGAGTACTGGCTGGTAAGTGGTTGGTGAAAGTTGGTGTAGTTGCTGAGATTAAAGATCATAGAGACCAGCCAGTGACCCGCTGGCAAAAAGTGGAGAAGAGTGGTTGGCGAGTTGTTGCTGATAGTCGCTAGATGAAACTGGTCCCAAAGTGTTGCACTACATTGCACGGAAAACCTCATTGCAGCTACTTGAGTCATGTGTAGATTGTTGTGGTTGCCAGTAGTTTGCATGTAAGATGCCAACTTGCCTGCAAATACTAGCAAAAATACCAAGTGTTAATGAAACCATGAAAACTCTGATGCAAACCAAAAATGGAGCTCAAGTGCCACTACAGTTTGGAGAATAAAAGGTGAATGTTTACAGTAAGGTCAGGTGCTTGTCTCCATGCCAGAGCAAAGGGAAAACATCTCCTTGGTCTGGGGGTGGATTGCCCATCTGGGGGAGATGGTGCCTGGACCTGGAGGTTTAGAGTATGTTTGGGGAGTGTGTGTACAGTGTTCGTTTCTGTTGTCAGTTGTCTATTTTTATGTGTCAGGTTCGGTCACCACCACCACCACCTCTCTGGGAACATCTCAGCTTCCTCCAGGTGTGGGGGCCTGTCTCCCCCCACCACATTCCCTGCCAGTGGCTGATGCCCTCACGCGTCGGTGGTTCTCGGTGTCTGGGTGCTCAGGTGTGTACTGGCTCACTCTTGGTGGCTGCTTGGTGGGGCCTGGCGCCCGTGGCTCGGTCGGGCCCCTTCCAGGGGGCGGAGAGCCCTCAGATCTCAGGTTTCTGGGCCGGGGACTCAGTACGCTCTGGCATAGCCAGCGGCCGGTGGAGCCTGCGGGCATGTCACCGCAGATCCCAAAGAACTATGGATGAGACCCATGGGACCTAATTAATTCCAATAAATACACAAAAAGTTATGTATTTTGTATGTATGTTATTGTTGCATTTGTTTATTACTATATAACGTACTGTTTTATTACTTTTTTGTTCTTCTGGACCATACTTTATTGTGGCATTATTATGAGCAATAGTTAATCATAAATTTCTTCTTCTTCTCATTATTATTATTATTATTATTATTATTATTATTATTATTATTATTATTATTATTGCCATCATCATTATTATGAATAAAGTCATTTATATGATTGCTATTTTGTGTGTGCTAAAACCCAAAAGACACTCTGGCAGTCTGACTGCTAGAGCGTACTCATGTGAGGTAACACAGGTCTGGTTGAGTGGTTTGGACTCCTCTAGTCTGTTTAGAGCCAACTGGACCTCCAGATGGTCATTGTGAACCCTGGAAATTGGCCAAATGCAAAGTCCAAATGCTGAACCTTGTGCTAGGGCCTAGGACAGTTTGTTTACTTTGCTCTGTCCCAGAGGGAGGGAGGGAAGGAAGGAAGGAAGGAAGGAAGGAAGGAAAGAAGGAAAGAAAGAAAGAAAGAAAGACAACCTGAGGATGTTAATATTAATCGTAATAATCAAAATACAAGACTAAAAGCTAATTTTTTCCCAGAATAACACAGCAGTTGCTGTTGGAAGAGGTTACTGTGACCAAATCCAAGTCACTGTATGTTGTCTCAAACATCTGCAATCAGAGTCATTCCATCTGCTTATCCAAACATCTTATCTCATTAAAGAATGTCATTTAGGATTTTGTCTTTATAGGATAAGGCTCGAGTGCACCAAGGATTGAAATCTTATCTTTTCCAAGGTTAAGATGTCAGATCTTGCCAAAAATCTCTTAAGTTTTGAAAATCCTAAATTACTTCTCTAAAAATAGTACACCATCTACCAGATCACAAACGGCATCCATTAGAAACACACCCATGCTGGGATCTCAAGGTACATGCCCGCAGCAGCTGTAGAAAACAACTGCATAATCAGGGGAAGACTGTGAGACATACATAATCTCCTACTTATGTTTGTGGCAGCGATGTTAGGTTTATTTTTATTTTGGCAACTAGATAGGTTTTGGGGGGGAGGGGGGGTTTGTCATATCTTTAAATGTAAAGTTTTTGCTATATATGGAGGGTAGAACTGATTTCAAACAAACTGCATATCAGTTTGAAAAATTTGTTATATGAGCATGCACGTTTTACAGGAAGAAACCTCCAACAAAACCAACAGAAGAAAGAAAGACAAGAAAAAAAAGAAAACAGAGGCAAAAACAACACAAGCACAAAACATAAACTGCAGTAGGGAAGAAACACCCAAAGTTAATGACATGCAATAGTAGCATAGAAATGGATGGGGAATTTCAGTTAAATAGTTACTAGGTTTATTTAGGTATTCAAAATATGGTCAAAAATCTCCTTTTCAAGACATTTTGCAGAGGTTGAAGAAATAGTAAATGTACATACTTGTATCTATTTCTCTTTAAATCAAGCTTGTTATTATGTTGCAGATAACAGAATGAGTGTCTTTTGCCCTGCCATGAGAAACACAGATTAGTAATCTAACATTTAAGGGCACTTTGAATCAATAGATGCCGACAGCCAAGGTATACAATCTGATTTTGTATCATCATTTTCGATTGTAGTCTCTTCCTTTGAATGTATTCTCTCCAAAGGCATGGTTTATGAAATCCATTGTTTAAGATTAGAGGAGGCAGCAGTAATATATAAAATACATTCACACTCATCACATTTGGCCAATATTATTTTATCTTTCTCTGTCCTGTGCTTCCCCCCAGATTATCTGGCATTTTGCTGCAGTGAGCAGATGTACAGTTGTGATGCCAAACTGAAAGGACTGCAGGAGAACATGCTCAAGCAATTTACAAATTGAAATCTATAGTCCATTTAAGGAAAACTGTAAGATTTTCAAACAGCTTCAATTAGGCCAAACAGAAAGAGAGTTGAGATAGTTAAAGTTTCTCATCACACGTGCAAATACAGACAGCTGGGGAGGGGGTCAGTAGTACATGCAAACCCAGTCCAATCCAAACTGGGTTTTACATTACAGTTTAAGAACACGACAAAGGTGTGGCAACAGCCCCTTAGGTAAAATCTGGAGAGCCAGAGTGAAATATTCAGGCAGCCGCACTAATCTGGCAAACCTTTCAGAGAGCAGGCATGGACTCGCTGTGGGAGAGAGAGACCCCGCTTCCCCTCTGCAGCTGCAGCCAGCGGTAACACCAGCAACAAAAAGGTATCACAAATGTTCTTCCATGCTTCACTTGCCAGCAGCTCTGTATGGGCAGAATCCATTACTGAATCCAGGGTGTTTAGAAACACAGCAACAAGGCATTATTCATAAACAAAGGCCTGTTGGAAATGTGATTTTTCTTACTATCCATAGATGAAAGTCAAATTTTTCTCACACATAAATTGATTGATTTTCATATAGATTTCTGAAGATTAAATACATAGATGTGTACGGTTTAATGCATCTTGGGCAGTATTATTTGTGATGTTTGTGGAATTAGCAACTGATCAAATAGACAAAATGAGCTTTACATTGTGTAAGTGAATGTGTGTGCACTCTCTGTTTAACACGTTTAAAGCATTTTTGCACAGTTTAACACATTTTTGTTTCTGTTTTTGAGCAAAGCTTACAACCAGCCCAGATTTCAAAATGATCGACACTACGATTCTTTTTTTTCTACTGCAATTGTACTGTAGAAATATGCACAGGTGGAAATCGAGGCTACAGTGCTAAAAGTATAATTTCTCATCGCAGCCTTTGCTACCAGCTCTGGCTACTACACAGTCATTGGATAACCAAATGCTCCATTATTCTGGGTGTTTTGCTAACTTTCTGTTAGCATGCTGTCTGTGCAGATGCTTGCAAAGTGGCATTTTGACAATATAATGCAGTTGTTTCTGTCCTGGATCCAGTCTGCAGGTCATGCAAGTAACTCTATATTAATTGTGGCTGTAATCTGATTACTGATTACAGTGATGCATTCGATTGATATGTGACTGAAAACTATAATGCCATTATAGTAAAGCTGACACCCAACACTGTTTGCTTTAATCAAAGATACCATTTTGGGTCACTGTGAAGTTATGTATGAATGTAGTGTAGTGTGTGTCTGTGTATTTATATATTAGGGGTGCAACAATACTCGTATCAATATTGAACCGTTCGATACAGTGCTTTCGGTTCGGTACGCATATGTATCGAAAAATACAAAATTTTTTATTTATTTTATCAACTTTCCTTCTGATGATGCTGTCTGTGTTGAGCGCTCAGTGGATCTGTGCTCGACAGTGCAGCCTAGGCGGAGTAGTCGAACGTAGATTCACTGAGCGCAGGGCAAGCTAGCGAGACAGAAGTTAAGCTCTCCTTGCAACATGGCAAATTGAACCCCCCCACCCTCATTCAGATCTGGCGTTTGGAACTATTTTGGTTCTTCATGTGAAGTATGACCCTGAAGGTAAGCGCGTCATGGACTAAAGTAAAACAGTATGTTGGATGTGCCACGCAATGCTCAATTACATTGGTGGGAACTAGTGCGTTAGCGCAGTTAGCTCGTTAACGTGTTGGCCGTCCAGCCCCACGCACGGGGCGATCCAGGGTAGCTCGTTAACGGAGATTTGCCGTGTTGTGGCGTTAACGTCATTTCGAGGACAGCATATACACAAAAGCTCACTTTACCGACATCATCCTAGTGCAAAGACAAGTGGAAGCAGACAAAAACAACAAGCACGCATGCTACAAACTTTACCCGAGTCATTTAGACAGCCGTTAGCACATGATTCTCCTTATGGGGACCTGATATGTTTAATATGCTGCTGAGAATATACCCAGAAGAAGCGGATAGTATAGCTTTTATTTTGGAAAAGCCATTTCTCTGTAATAAACTCTCTTTTCCAAAGATGAGTGATTTTCAATGATAGATTTATTTTTTTTATTACTTTGTTGTTTCAGCAACATTGAATTTAAAAACTGTACTTTTGAGTTAAAATTATATTATATTTTAATAATGACAAATTAAAACAGCATGAACTTTTTGTATCGAAAAAATATCGAACCGTGACACCAGGAGTATCGAACCTGCAACCTAATTTCTGCTCTATCGTTGCACCGCCAATTATTTGTAGTATATTATACTACATAATGTATCTTTATATACATATATTAGGGACTGCACGATACACAAAATTCACGGTTCGGTCTCAGTTCATACTTTGGTTCACGGTTCGATTTTTTGTGGTATATATAATATATATTTTTTTATATTTAATATACACACAACACCACAAACACAAACACACACACATACACTTCAATCACTATAATAAGCAAAAAACTAATTTTAAAAATACTACTCAGCTTGGGTAGAGACTAAGTTATATTCTGCTGTTGCTGTTTTATATTTTTGTAGACATACTGTTGATGAAATAAAAATAGAATAGAAGTGGAATAGAAAAGTGTGAGTAAATGTACTGGTAGATGCAGGATGGGAATTTGTTACTGCAACCAGCAAACCTGACAAAATGTAAATAAAGGTGGGCTACTGTAAATTTTAAGTATTTAAACTACTGTCACACTCCACTGACAAACAGATGGCTAGGAAGCTTGTGTATGTGTCTGCTCTTCAGAAGTGTGAGCTCAGCAGGTTACTCTCCGTCTGGCGGCCGGCACCCGAGGGTTTAACAAATAGGATCTGGCCCAGTGGTGCTGCTTATTAGAAACATTTGTACAGGACCTCACCTGTGTGTGTATCGTTTAACATTTTGAATTTGATCTCGGGAGCTCGCCTTTGCTAGACTTGCAGTCAGCATTTCTCACATGGAGACATACACCTCAAATAGGTGAGCAGCTAATGTTCCCTTAATACTTGCGATTGCTTCACTCCTCACAGTGATAAGTAACTACTCGCCAGACCATAATTTCATGATTTTGGGATGAATGTTGAGTATGCCTTCAGGACAGGGCTGAGGAGAGACAGGCGCAGTAGAGTTTGAATGTAAATGGGGAAGATAGTTTGCCTGAATAATCCTGAACGGCTGAGGAAGTAAGCGTGAAAGGTAAATTGTAGAAACTGGCTTACATGAATAAAACATGTTTCTTCTCTACAAAAACTACTTCACCTGTTTAAAAAATAAACTATTTTTCTTGCAAACATACATTCCACACATACATGCTCTATATTCTGTGCAATCTTCAATGATTTTTAATTAATTTACAAATTAAAAAAAATTGCACCTGATTTTACCACCAACACACCCAACCTTTGTGCTGCCATAACTATTTGTGCCATCAGAACAATTTTAAATGTTCCCAAAAGTACATAAACTACACATGGTAAGGGTTATATCATGTGTAATAACACATGATATAGGCTGCATCTGCAAAGATTGTAAATCAACATTCAGCCGTGTGCGTGGGTCCTTTATCATGTCACAAATACATATGTAGTAACTTAGAATTAGAGATCCTTTTTCAATTCATGGATCTGAGAATTGCTCTTCAGGCACAAATCATTCCAAATCTCTTTTTTTTTTTTCACAAATAGGCAGTTGTTTCAATAGACTATGTGCACGTTAGCATATTTAAGGTACTTCTGGTGCGGAAACTCCTGTGGGGAGCTTTGCTTCAGGTGTCCTATTCGCGCCTTGTTTATGGTCCAAAAAAAGTTAAGCAAATTAATGAATCAAGCGGCGATTTACATTTCTATAGATGTCTTGGGCATTTACCCAATATATTTGTAAATGATGTTCATCGACTTGTCGATATTTTTCCCCCGCGCCTCAGAGCAAAAGAGAAAAGGGATTCAAATTATATTTCTCAGTTGTCCCTCATTTATCGCGGGTGTTCTAAAAATAACCAGCTTTAGGTGAAATCAAGTAGCCAGTTTTATTTTTTGACGGTGCAAAATGTTTCGTCGACATCGTGGACATACAGTACTGCACTTCAGAGTCACACTGCTAGCGATCGATGCAGCATTCTGTACTGTACAGGAGAGACGTCACGGAGGAGATCATCTGCAGCGATCAGGACGCGGGACACAATGTGATGTAAAAAAAAAAAAAAAAGCATGCAAACTTCCACTAAATAATCCGCGAAACAGCAAGATGAAATGTGAACCGTGTTATAGTGAGGGACCACTGTAATTTTTAAGGTAAGTCACAACATACCCTTCGTAAATACTAATGTATAGAAACCTACCAGCAATAATTCATTTTTTGTGTGGCTTTTTTTCACGGTTTGTTAACATGCTGTGTAGGTGTGTACTTGACTAGCTGATATCGACATAACGGGGAAACATCTGGTTTGACTATTGTTCACCTGTAGTTTGAATGCTGAACATTTGCCTGTTTAAATCATAAGACCAGTCACTATACAGAGATGTGCTTCTGAATGTGGACGATGTGTCTTCTGCTGCAGTGATGCAGTTCTGCTTGTGTTGAGTGATGTAAACAACTGATCGATCTAAACTCTTTAAACGTCAAAATTGATCATTAGATTTTTTATGACACAACAGTGGTGAGTGTTCCCACCTTCTGCTCTTTGTAACTTAACGCGATCTTTCCGTTTTCGAGTTTTGGACATGATTTTGGAGTATATCTTCGCAGTAGCGATTGACCGCAAAGTAAAGCTACCGGAAATGTACAACCCCACATCCGGTCTCAAACCAGGAAGTTAGCATTTTCTCGTGCACAGGGTCTGTTACTCATAGGTTTCAAAAGCTTGTTATGACCCAGGTTATGACTTTGTGTATTTTGAGTTATTTTTTTTTCTCCCTGCCCGAAGGTGGTGATGTTCATCCTGTTCTATGTTTTACATTATCTAAGCACTTGCTCAAGTCATACACCCCCCCCCAAAAAAATAAAAATAAAAAATTAAATTAAATTCTGCAATGCAAATTTGGGTTTCCCCTAAGCTTGGGCATAACAAGCTGATCTGACTATGTGACAATGTAACATTATTACATTATCACACTGTGCAAGACGGTTCTTTAATAATGTTTTGTGTTTTTGTATTACTGTGCAACAGACAGACAGCTGGACACATTTAAATTGTCAGCTGCACTGTGATGTACAAAGAAAAAAACAACAACATCAACTACTCATCATGCATATGTGCATCATCCTTCATCCTCATGTTTGAGAATTTCATCCATCATATTTGTTTGAATGTCAAATATATTCTGCAAAATTTCACATTTCATTTAGATTTGCTAGCTTTTAGACGTGGGATGTGGCAGATGTAACACAGGAAGCTGTAGCACATTTTGTGCATTGACAAGGAAATTAAAGCAGCACAAAGTGAGTGCTCAAATAACAAAAAAAAAACAACAACAACAACAACATAACTAAATTTTCCGATGCAAAATACACGAGTGGGTTTAAAGCCCAGTTTTGTAATTTTATAAGTATTAAGTCTACAGCTCTGGTTTCAAAACATTAATAACTGTGGGTGATTTCTTTTAATTTCATTCTTTGTCTGTCTGGAAGTCAAACATTAACACTCCTTATTCTTTGACTAAAGTAAGAGATTTGTGTCATTTAAGCAGTTACATTAGATGTCAGGTTTCAGCTGTACAATCAGACATCTGAGATACAACTCAACAGCCTTGTTACATCAAAATGACAACTCCAAAGTAATTAATTTGTTATGTTTACATAACTGTTTGTGCAATGTTACACAGTCTGGGTCTGGCTATCTTTAAAAATGTGCATAAATTAAATCATGAACTGAGGCAGTCTATAGAGAGGGAGCAGAATATAGTCACTATTAGGTTAATGAGCCATGAAATTAAATGTATTTCTTAACCTGTAGCCAACAACATCCTAAATAACAGCTAAGATGGCTAATGAACTTTTTTCTGTCATCAATTACCTGTAGTCATAATGCAGAAGGTGTGGAGGAAGTAAGAAAAAAAAAAAGACAAATGTCCACCTATATATGTGCATGCCATTTGTGTTTCAACAGTTCATTTATCCCCGGAAGATAGATGCAAATTTGAAAGTGAAAGAAATTGGACTGATATAAAATTTGCAGATATTGACTGCAAACAGGAAATTAAGAAATTGAGAAGTGTAAAGAATAGAATAATATGATTTAAAATATAATTAAAAAGATGATGAAGTCACATCAGAGCAAAAAGGGAAACAATTAGCATTATTTACAACTGTGTGCTTTCAGAAATCAAGCCACATTACTGGTTACAGTGCTGTTCTTGTGGTGATTAATGAGTTTCCTTCTATAAAGTGATAGAAGTCTGAATGATTTCACCACTGAATTTTTACTTTGTTTGAGGGTAGTTAAAATTTTACAGCAGCAAACAACAGCTGGTTTCACAAACTGCCAGAAGAAAAGCCCTACGGTGATTAATGTTTATGTACATTTTCATCTTTAACTCAAAATACTTGAATGAAAGAAGTTTGAATTTAACTTTTGTTTCTGTTTCATTTGTATTTTTATATTTTAGGCTGTGATTTGTTTCACTTTCCCATTTAGTCCTTTTGTCATGCCGTCCTCTTCCTTTCCATCTCCATCTCGTCCATTTTGTCAAGATGTCACTATCGTTTCCATGAAGCACTTGCTGGTGTCTAGTCAAAGGAGCTTGCAAAGAAAAGCGTCTGGACTTCTTTAAGTTACTTGAAGATATTTCACCTCTCATCCGAGAAGCTTCTTCAGTTCTAAGGTCAAATGGTGGAGAGTCCCAGATTTAAACC
>NW_024583224.1:62016-77283 GCF_018398535.1 Haplochromis burtoni | reverse complement strand
ACCAAAGAACAAAAGATAAAGTGCTTTGGAATCATCAGACTGGTGACGTGTGACAAAACAGTTATTTTATACAATCAAACCAATTCACGTGTAATGGTCACAGACACTGTCTTCTCTGTGAAATATGTATATAATGGCCTGGACCAGTCAGGTGATTCTTTGAGTTAAGAGACACTGCTGCTTGACATGCAGGGCAAGTTATCAAGTGTTTGGGGAATTTTTTTTATGACTCAAATAAATATGCACATTTTTGAATGTAAGCATTAACTTTAAAAGGAGTAAGAAAAAATATTTTGACATGTGACAAACGTTTTTCAGATTATGTCTAATTGACAAATCTGATTTGAAACTAAACCAGTTCTTGCAAGTGTACTCGATTTCCTAACCATCCCAATCCCTAACCACCACGCCAAATGTGCTTCCCGTTTCAAAATTCAGATTTTTCAGGTTTTTATCTTTATTATTGTTTTCTTAGTTTTTCAATATTTCCACTAAAAAAAAAAAAAAAACTTACGTTCTTCTTTCAGTACAAATTATACTTTGTGGCTCCACCTTCAGGTTCAAGAGTAGTCACATTCTTTCCTACTCTTGAAGGTACTTATACATCTTTGTATGTTGCAGTTATGTATTATCAAGTACAACCGGAGCCTTCAGTAAGTGAGAATTTCAGGCCAGCCCGCTTAGACTGCGCTGACTGGTCTGGTCTATCAGATAAGGGGAGGACATATTTGGTGAGCACAGCAACTTGCCAGATAAAGGCAGATTTGATCTACACACAAAACAGGTTCTATGAGGGCTCTACATCCTTCTATTTACACAGAAAGCTTAATAATAAAGAAGGAATTACTATAAATTTGATTTAAAAAAAAGTAAGTAATTGGAAAAATTGACAATGCATATGCACAAAATAAAATTTTAGCAACAAAGGGCAGGATTGCCAAAGAAACAATTCTAGATGTAAAATGAATAATAGTAAGTGAAGCAGAAAGAAGCAGCTAGAGGTTCCAACAAGAAAATTAGACAAGCAGTCCCTGCTGAGATTTGGTCAGGATCCCTTGTGGTTACATTTTATTGCACTGGATACCCCTTTAGAATATTTTTTTTAAAAATCTGCTGTATAGTATGAGAGAAAGACATCTTGTCAGATGACAAAGAAAAACCTGAAAAAGTTCACACTGAAGACGCTGGATTAGTGACCTCTGTGCATGTTCTAATGTTTATTTATGATGCTTTTTGTTACCTTTCACTTCAGGTTTAGTAAACAGACATTTAAAACAGGATCTTTGATGATGCTGAGCAAATTGGAAGGCAAATTTTTAATGTAAGTATAATTTAATTAAGTATTTTTTCTTCATTATCATAACTCGAAGAATTTGACAGTTGTATCAAGTAATAAGTAGATAGAGTCTCATGGTGTCCAGTTCAGAAGCTGAAGGTCTTAAATTGAACACAACACACCACGGTGAAAATGCAGTTCCAATGGGTCCTGACCAAATGTTAGTAAGCATGAGCTGGGAGTGTAACCACCCTCTTTGATAATAATGGGGATATTGTAGATAGTAACAATTCTCACAAAATATCCAGAATTTCCACAGTAGTGAATGTGAGCTTTTAATGCCCCTAGGTCACTAGTGAACCCTTGCTTATGCTCCTAGCTTGAATGAAGTGGTGATGTTTCCTCTATTTTTATATGCAGTCTATAAGACAAATAATGTAGGATGAAGGAATAAGGAAAACTAATCACAATCAAATAATCAGGTACAAAACTAGACTAATGATCTTGTACTCAAATGGGTGATGCTGAATAGGTGTAAGAATCACACAGAAACTATAAAAGATGGACATAGCCAACAGCGCAACACAAATTGGTTTGTGATTTAGTAGTTTGACGCTTCAATATAGCATTTTGGCCAGTGACATATTGGTTTGTCTGACGCTAGAGGTTACCTTATATGGATGAAAGGGTGGAGTGCTAATTGTCAGGTAATGTCAGCTATTCACAGGCTTCACTTGTAAGCTGTATACATCTCAGTTAATAAGTGCCAAGTAACAGACTAATAAAAAGAATTTCACCCATCAAAACTCCAGCACAGCCTTCTAAGATGGTCTGTAGTATGCAGAAAGATACTCCATAGGTATTACTGGGACAAACTTGGTGGAGAGGTTGGCTCAAAGCAGTGGAGGAGATCTAGCAGACACTTATCGGATCCAGCTGCCTGTGTTGCCTGTCAATAAATGCAGGAACACCTCCAGCAAATTAGCTTATTTGGCACCTGTATATTGATAATATAATGTTAGAGGATGCAATTCAATAAATACTCATATCAATATGTTGTCCAAACACTAATGTCGAGTTTTTTCAAAAGCTGGTATTATCATATCAATATCAACATAAACTAATTAACTGCATCAGCCAGAGCATTATAGATGCTCAAGTGCTTTGATTTAGTGTCTACACCACACTTTTGAGAGCTCAAACTGACTTTGTTGAGTTTTCTGATGATAAAGTCTGGGTTAGTGTCACTCTTTAGCATCATTTTAGTCGTGCTGGTTATTGGGGCCGCACAAACAGCTTTTCTGTTCGGCGTAAATGGAACTGTAAACCACGTTGTTCTGGAAAACATGTACTGAAAGCAGACTGCTGAGAAAGAAGGTTAAAAACCTTCACGAGTTGGCAGCGCTATATACAGAATGATTATCTTTTCACAAACTGCACTTTTTATCTCAACAGGAACTATTCTCAAGGTCTCGCAGTGTTTATATGTATCTGGGTATCACAGCAAATCTGTATAAAACACACGCACACAGACACACGGACGAAAGCTCCCTGAGCAGTTGACTCTCAGGCCAAATGCGATTGTTAGAGGAACAGTGATGGGAACAATTGTTTGGACAGTTTGTTGAGATATAATCCCTTCATCTGGACCCTCTCTCACTCTGTCTTTTCATCTCTCACTCACACACACACACACACACACACACCACACACACGACACACACAGACACACACACACACACACACACACACACACACACACACACACACACACACACACACAGACTCAGCAGAAGACTGTGTGCAATTCACGGTCACCTTCCCTTTTTTTTTTTCTTTTGTCAGCTTTTCTTAACAAGTGCTCACTCACTGCCTGGTCTTCAGTCCTCACATATCAGATGAGTCTAATAAAGCAACAAAACAAATACATTTAGAGCTACTGATGGACAACTGCTCCCACTAGCTACTGTAGACAAGTATGTCACATTTCTTCTTCTTTTTAAAAAAAAAAAAAAAAAAAACCTTTTGCAAGACTGGCCACCAGCATTGCCTATTATCTATAAAATCATGACAACATTAAAGCAGCTGAGCCACCAGCATACTAATCATCTCCACCTATGAATATATTCATTAACGGTAAAAAAACAGTAAAAATAAAGTGAGGGTACAGGCCAACGCTAGCAGATCCATGTCGAGCCACCAACAGCGGCCAAAAAGAGTAGTATTAAATGTCACTTTCTGTTCTGACTCTCTCTTTTGTCTCAAAATGTATGTGATGATTATGATTCACCTCATGATGACAACTGAATGCAAGTCTGCTTGGACTAACAGCATCAGAAATCGACGTTTGCAAAAAAGCAGCATATGCATCAAAATAAACTATTTCCAGCAGTGCAATATGAGTCCTAAGCATCCCAGAAACGACACAGAAAGTCATAAAGTCAAAGATAACTTTTAAAAAGACCAGTATAGGCCCTGAGGCCCTGATGGTAAAAAAGACTACATTTCCGCGAAAATGACGTCACTTCCGGTTTCGGGCAGGTAATGGCGGAAATGCAAAAGTTCGCGCTGACGTCTATTCCAACGTAGGAAGTGTTATGAACAGCTGATCGGATCGGCAAAGCGTGTTTCTGGAATATTATGTTTTTGTTCCTGCAAGCGCTTTTTATGCAGTTTTTGCAAAGCTTTATGTGGAAGGAAACCGTGACCTAGGACAAGCTGATGGCATAAGATGTAAGTACAACTCCTCCGGTTTCATATGCAAAAAAAATTTTTGCGCTAGCTTACGTGGTTGCAGTGCTACCGGGATTTAAAAATAGTTACGCAAAACAGAGCGTGTCCGCTCCGATCGGCTCTAAAGGGTTAAGTGACAGTCCAAACAATCATCACTCCAAAAACAGTCACAAAACATATAATTTGTTCCAGTTTTTTACACCAACAAAGGGATTCTCAAATAACTTTGAGCAAAAACACTGGCAAATCTCAACATTGTGTGCAGTGTGCCCTTAAAAACTTTGAGGAAACGGGAGAAATGGAAGACCAAAGAAGAAGTGGCAGGCCTACACAATTATTTAGAGCAGATGAACAATATTTGAAAGAAATTTTTTCTCTGTCATGGATTTGGGCTGCACCTCAGCCTGTGGTGTTTTTTTAAAATTGACGGAATTATCAATGCAAAAAAAGTGCAGACAAAGTTTGATCCACCATGCAACGTGTCAAAAAGCATCTAAGAAGTAACAGCTTGATTTTCCTGCATTACAACGATCTCAAACACAATGTCAATGCAGTAAGTCATACCTGGATAGAAAAAACACACAATGAAATTGTTATGAACTCGCCTCCCCACATCCATGACCTCAGCATTATTGAAGCAGTGTGGGATCATCTTGACTGAGAAGTCAAAGGAGCTTGCAAAGAAAAGCGTCTGGACTTTGCCAAAACACAGACTTAACAATGTGGTCTATGCTGTACAGTGCAGCGAGGAATGCCCAGAACCTCTACATTGGAGAGACCAAACAGCCACTTCACAAGCGCATGGCACAACATAGAAGAGCCACCTCCACAGGACAAGACTCAGCAGTCCATCTGCATCTTAAGGATAAAGGACACTCTTTCGAGGATGCCAATGTTCACATTTTGGACAGAGAGGACAGATGGTTTGAAAGAGGAGTGAAAGAAGCCATCTATGTCCACTGTGAGCGACCATCTTTGAACAGAGGCGGGGTTTACGACACCAACTCTCTGCCATCTATAATCCAGTTTTGAGATCCCTTCCCAGACGCCTTAACGCCCACTCACATCCTGGGCCATCTGACCTCAGGAATTCGCATGATAAGGTGGGGCCAGGTTTCACAATGAACTCACCCGAAACTCTGGCTGATTGGGACCCACACCCAGTTTCACACCTTGGCTCAGGCGATTAGAGGATCATCAGGGGGTCCTTTTGTCCCTCTGTGGGGGGATACTCCCACTAGGTTTATATCTGGGACTCTCCACCATTTGACCTTAGAACTGAAGAAGCTTCTCGAATGAGAGGTGAAACGTCTTCAAGTAACTTAAAGAAGTCCAGACGCTTTTCTTTGCAAGCTCCTTTGACTACGATGACCTGGATGACTGTGAACCTTCGCAGACATCTTGACTGAGAACAGAACAAAAGGTGGCCATCATCCAAAGACGAGTTGTGGATGTCCTTCAAGAAGCCTAAGAGAGTTCAGGCTGTGTTAAAGAATAAAGATGGTCATACCAAATACTGATTTTTAAGCTTGTTAGAATTGTACAAAACTCGGTTTTTGGCCTGTGTACTGTATTTCCATTTATGTTTGCATGACTCAACAAACTCCTGCTGTGATGGTCCTGGATCGGTGACCCAGCATTCGTGTTTTGACTTTTGATTTGGGTTTATTTAATAGTCTGTTCCTTGTTTTGGTTACTTAACTCCAGTTCCTAGTTCTTGTTTAATTTAGTTCCTTTTCACGTCCAGTCTCTTGGTCTTGCCTGTTTGTCCTTCCCAGTATCTCCTGTGTTAGTGTTTTGTGCCTCCCAGTGTGGTCTATGATGTCTGGTTAAGTCCTGTCCCTCTGTCCCCCCGGTCTTGTCTCTGTCTCCATATTTGTTTGTCTGTTCCTCAGTCATGTCTCTGTGTCTTTATCCCATTCTATCTGTATTTAGTCAGTCTGCATCTCAGTGTGCGTTTCTTTTGTTTCCTGTTTTATTCTGACAGTCTTTTGTCCTGTGTGTGTTCAGTTTTGCTTCTCGTCCTCGTCAGTTAGATTATTGTTCAGCCGTGTTTGCCAGCTGTTTCCTCTTTGCCCTGATTCTCTGATGTGCTTATGCGATACCCCTTGTCCCTCTTGCTGTGTTGCACTTGTAGTCCTGTGTTGATTGTCAATTACATGTTATATGTAGCACCATGGTCTTGGAGGAACGTTGTCTGACTTCACAGTGTACTCTTCCACTGCACATTGCTGAAATGACAATAAAGCCACTTGACTTGACATGAGTGTTCATCTGGTTAGTGTTTCCTTGTTTAGGCCAAGTCCACACTAATACGTTTTTGTTTCAAAACGCATCTTTTTTCTCCGTTTTGGCCTTCCGTCCACACTGAGACAGCGTTTTTGGTTAAGGAAAATGGAACGTTTTGAAAACGCTTTCCAAAGCGGACACATTTGAAAACGCGTTGTCGCGTCGTAGTGTGGATCCCGAAGCCAGAGCTTTTTTGAAAACCATGGTGTATTTTATTCATGTGTTGCAGTCATGTGACCAATTAAACTAAGATTACGGAGGGCATTATACAGCAGTTGTTTTGTTTTCTCTCAATTTTGGCAGCCCTATTAAAGATTAATATCAGTTTGTACATGCTCCAGATAGCTTTTCTTCAAATTCTTTAATTCTCACTCACTTTTGCAACTTTGTACTTTTGTGTTATTCGCAGCTACAACTCCACCTCATTGTCAGCCCATTTAAAAACCGGATGCTTTTCCTTGTCATTTTTTCTGCGACGTTTCAAAGAGCCGGAAAGTAAATAAACGGCAGACAGAAATGATGCAGGTCGAATCATCTTACGTTTCACCCATGCACAGTACAGGAACGTAGCGTTTTTGATCGTTTCAGTGTGGATGAACAACAGTTCGGAAATGCTTGAAAACGATAGTCTGTATGCGGAGCGTTTTTAGACGAAAACGCCGTTTTCAAATTTATCTGGATTAGTGTAGACATAGCCTTAGTTCCTAGTTTTTTTTTTTCCCCCAGTTTAGTTATTTTGTTTTGTAATCAGCAATAAAGATGTCTTCAAGTTTAGCTTTAGTCGAGTCCTGCATTTTTGGTTCCTATCCTGCCTTTCCTCACACAACATTATATGAACTCATTGACGCTTCAATACCCATTTCTCATTTCCCTAGCAAAAGATAAAAAATAGGGCCATAACACTTTATGTAAGACTATCCTTTTGTCTAAATGATGTGAAGGTACCTCAGTAACTTTTAATATATAAGGGCAGAGGAAAAAAAGCTTTTGCATTCATGTGGCAATGACATTGTCACCCAGTTTCTCTGTCTAAAATAGCACAAGCCTTGTCTTTACCCGTTTTCACCATATGGGGAAAAAATGCTCTAATCAGAGTTGCTGTAGCTCTGAGCAAAATGTGGCACGTATGTGTGTGTGTGTGAGTGTAAAATCCAGAGAGCAGATGGAAGAGCAGTAGGAGCCAACAAATACCTACACCTGTATTCAGTGTACAGAGGGATAAATGGAAAGAGATAAGGAACGTACAGGCTCAAATCTTAGCATTAGAAAGAGCTAACAGTATGCTGTAACAACCAATTCACAAACAGAGAAATACACACACTTAGTCCCTAAATGAAATGTCATTGTCAGCATGTGTGTGTGTTGCTGAATGGCTTGACAGTCAGCCATCCCATTGCTGTATAGCAAAGGCTGCTGCTCCATTGTCTGTGACACAATAGTGATTAGGAGGGTGACAGAGACAGAAGGAAAGCGAGCAGATCTTATTGTGTGTCATACAATAGCATTTTAGAAGAATGCAAGAGAGCGAAAGGAGATAAAAAGAGGTTATATTGTCTGCTCTACAAAAACATTTAGTGGGATGTGCTCAGAGGAGCTGAAAAAAAAAAGATGAGATTTAACAGGAGATTGAGGAGCTAGAGGGTTGTTGTTTCAAAGCAGGGCAACATGTGAGGATACCTAACTGTGAGCTGTGAACTATGGGTTTAGACATCAAAACCAAATGCTTTTTTTGTTTTGTTTTGTTTAGTTTTTTGTAATAATTCTGTAAAGTGCCAGACTTTGCCACATTTATTATTTTTTGGTCAAATTATTCCAGATTCAAATACATTTTTACAAATTAGTAAAAACAACCAGATTTCAGCAGGTCCCACTTAAAAAAATGACAGTTAATCATTCATAATTAAAGTGATTTTTGGATTGAATCTCATTCATAATAGTTTTTACATCATGGAGCAAAAAAAGACAAATAAGGGTACAGAAACTTCAAACTAAAGTTATACAAAAGCGCCCAGAGAAGCGACCATCATTTTATTTAACAGATAGTTGCAATAACAGTGACAGTGAATCAAACAAGCAAGGGGTCAGCACAATTTTACTTTCTCTTCATGCTGGAAGTGGTAAATAAACACCTTTGTTTCTCATACTATTTTCCATCATGATCTGTGTAGCATCTTTGGCTTGAAGAGCATTAATTTAACCAATGGAATCTCAAATACACTCATAAATGTATCTTATTATAATTTTTTTCCCTGGCATGACAACTCTTCTAGCAGAAACTCTGACATGTGATAATAACTGCTCTTCTTCCGTAGATTCACATCAGTGGGCTGAGATGATGTGTGGGTGTTGGTGGCAGGCTGGCAGATGAAGAAAATCATGTGGCTATTAATAAGATGTTCTTGTAGTTGGGAGAACTCAGATAAAGTTATATGTGGCAATATGTTCACTGGCTCACCTTGAGCATTGGGATAGAACCAAAATACAAACTAAACAGAAGCAGAGGGATTTTTATTTGTATTACTCCCAAAGAACTTGCATTCACTATCTTCCACTGTTTCTCAACTTTGTTGCCTGTACTACCAGTAGTAAATCAACTCTGTGGCATGCTTTAATAGAGAAAGAAACCTTTATGTTTACAGTATTGACAGTCAGTATTATTTTAATTTGTCACGTGTCTGTATGAGTCTTTTCATCCTGTTTTAATTATATCCTGTCATTATGACAGTAAAATACAGGAACAGATAGAAAAGCAGCCAGTATATGCCAAAGGTCCGGATATGAAAAGAACATTTCCATGAAAAATCTATTTTTCCCAGTCAGATTCTATCTGCAAAGATGTGCACAAATTCTTGCTCCGACTAAGACACACTTGCACCAAAAATATGACAAATAATGTCTTTTCCAGGTATATTTGCAAGCCTGCAAACAAACAAACTCTCTACCATGCCTCTCCTCTACTCTTCTCCGTTGACCTCTATCCCATCTGTTATCTCAAAACAGATGCCTTCTAGTCTCCATTATCTTAACTGTAATTGGGCCAGGTTTGTCTCAGGATTGGCTCTTTGTGCATCCTCTTGTTATCCTTAAAACAACATCTCATCTACTGCAGTAATGCATTTAGCAGGTGTTACTTTGCTTGTCATCAACCTCCCACATTACTGCCTTTTTGACTTTGCATTGCATGAATTCCTGTCAGAGCACTGGGATAGCAAGTATATGTAAGAATAAAGGTGACCCCCTCCCCCCTTAACACACACACACACACACACACCAACATGGCAACTTGGGCCATAGGTGGGGTCATGAAGCCAAGAAGACCTCTCATTAACTTCAGTATTATTCTTGCATGGCAACATCTACCTCTAACTGAACAGAATTCAATTCAACTGAATTTTATTTATAAAGCGCCAAATCACAACAACACTCGCCTCAAGGCGCTTTATATTGTAAGGTAGCCCCTACAATAATACATACAGAGAAAGATCCAACAATAATATGACCCCCTATGGGCAAGCACTTTGGTGACAGTGGGAAGGAAAAACTTCAGCAGTCAACACCTATTGCAGCATAGCTAAGGGAGGATTGAGGGTGATATGATCTAGCCCTAACTATATGCTTTAGCAAAAAGGAAAGTTTTAAGCCTAATCTTAAAAGTAGAGATAGTGTCTGTCTCCCGAATCCAAACTAAATGGTGTTTCCATAGAAGAGGGGCTTGAAAACTTAAGGCTCTGCCTCCAATTTTACTTTGAAATACTCTAGGAACAACAAGTAAGGCTACAGCGTGAGAGCGAAGTGCTCTAATGGGGTGATATGGTACTATAAGGTCATTAAGATAAGATGGGGACTGATTATTTAAAACGTTGTCTGTGAGGAGCAGGATTTTATATTCAATTCTGGATTTACTTCTCAGAAGAGAGGTAATGTTTCTTTTTCACCTCTGTTTCTAGGTCTCCTGCCAACAAAGTGGCTAAAAAAATTCCATCTCGCTTGAGGAAATGGGGGCCACAGAAGAAGATAAAAGGTATTTACCAGAAGGACAAAGGATCTTGTACCACCGCACTGTTAGCGATAGCTATCATGTGACAGTTTTCATCTTTCCTCTGTGGTAAACTGGCAGAAGGTCAGGGATATTGAACAGACAGGTTGCCAGAAGTTTGGCTTTGTGGATTCCCAGGCATCTCAGTTTGGCTCTTGTATTGAGCCTATTTATAGCCATTCGAAGCTCCTCTGATAAAAATCCGTCCGTCTGTGAAAATCAAACCCACTTGACCTTTTTCCAATTCTAGTCATACTCCACAGAGAAGCAGGGGGATAATCTGCAATTAAGAGAGGATTGTTGATAAATAAGAATGGATCCCAACCTGGTTTTGATTGATTTTTCTCAACTTCTTGTTCACCATTTATTGCCACTTTGTCAGTTTTTTTGTCTCCAAATGTAACCTCCTGTCCAGCAATAAAACACTCCAGACAAAGAGACCGTAAAAGAGCATCCACTCTGAGTATTAAAGTCAATCTGACATCATGATGTAACTGCTATACACCTTTATTAAGAGCCATTTAACACCTACAGACTAAGCAGTTAAAGAATACAATGAAACCATTGTAAATTCTGTATGAAAAATACAATATAGGCTGATGGCTGAGATCATGAGTTGGTTCAACAAAGTGCAAAAAATAACAGAATACATAAAAATTTCAGCTGATACAGGGATTTTAAATCTGATATGAAATCTTATTAAATAAAAAGCAATGACATGAGGTATACCGTTTAACCATATAATTCAGAAAGGATAAATTAAAGGATGAAACACCAATTCAATTTCATTTATAAAGCGCCAAATCACAACAACAGTCCCCTCAAGGCGCTTAATATTGTAAGGTAGACCCTACAATAATACATACAGAGAAGAACCCAACCATCATTTGACCCCCAATGAGCAAGCACTTTGGCAACAGTGGGAAGGAAAAACTCCCTTTTAACAGGAAGAAACCTCCGGCAGAACCAGGCTCAGGGAGGGAATCAGTTTTAGCTGCTTTGGTACTTTAGTATAATTTATTGGTACTAGTATTTGTCACTACTGATAGCATGAGATAACGTTTGGGCATTGTCCTCATGAGACAGTGACTATGTCCTGAGGGATCTTCTCCCAGATTTTTGACACTTTTTGGCAGTGTCAGATTTACCAATTCAAGACGTCTGGGAAATGTGAGGGCCAGTCAATCAGCATCATCCAGGACTCCATGTTCCAATCTGTGGAAGCCTAGCTACCTTTACAACTTGAATGAGGTGCATGATACTGTCTCCTGCTACCAGCAACTAAAAGGACTCCAGCAAATAGCAAAACTGGTGAAAAAACAGTCAGGAGGGATAAGGGGAGAGCAGTGATCTGTGCCTACCACCATTCCCTTTTAGCCACTTTGATTTGCACCAGTGCAGCTAAAACTGATTCCCAATGTTTTATGGTTCCAGCTACTCAGATCCCTAAAATGTAACATATGTTTTTTATATACTTTCTTCATTTCTTTGAGTTTTTGATTTTAATGTGGGAATAACTGAGTCATTGCTCATTAACGTTTAAGCAATGTATTTCACAAACAAGCTTGTAACGTACTGTGAAGATAAAGCTTGGCTCAATCTCCACAGCTGTCATTCTACTCCATACTCCACTGGTGGAAGTACTGCATGTGCTGCAAACAGTGCTGGACTGTTGTAAACAGTAGATCTGAAATTACAACAGTGAACAAACTATGATATCAGTTGATCTTTTACTGTATTATTTAACATGTAAGCAATATCATATTGGCATATATCAAGCAATATCTATGCCAATAACAATATATTTGTTATATATAAGTTGATTCTTACTTAAGCCAGCTGTAATACTCAAAGTTAAGGGCTCTACAAATCTGTAGTCATAAACAGCAAGGAGTAAAATGCTAATACTGTAGTGCTCTTTTTGTTGAAGACCTAAAGCTGCCATAACCGACTATTCCCTTCACTGATACTAGACTCCTTCAACAAAACACTAATTTTGCAAACCTTGCAAACCTTGTCGGTCAGGTACTATTTTGGTTAAAATTATAGATAAGGCACCTTCAGCCTGACTTCAGAGTATCTGTTAAGTCTATTAAAATAGTTGTGTCGATCGGAGAAATCACCACTGTCATTAAATTCAAATGATTTGCTGTAATGGCAACTATTTTGGATTCCCTATGCATATTAGCAGCATTAATACATTTGGTAATGTGCGTACAAGCCTAGATATCTATGGTCACATTTTTTCTTGGTGTGTGTGTAAGTGTGTGCGAATCTGTCTGGCCCTTTTCTAAAAGGTTAATGAGTGGGGAGTCACCACAGAGTAACACTGAGGTTCCTCTACAGCCGTGAGCTAATTGGGACACTCTTTAACTTCATGGTTAATGATGTCAGGCACTAGCCTAGACAAGGTATGTGTGTGTGTGTGAACTGCAATTGTGTGTGTATGAATAATGTCAGTTTCTTTTTGTCTGCTTTACCAGGTTTTGGCCAACAACATGCATAATTTATTATTTCATTTAGTTCTTCCACATGCAGGAGAGGGAAAAATATATACAGCCCTAAAAACAGAACATTTGTGAAGTTGTTATTTTGTGTGCTTTCATGAGACTGTAGGAAGGTGTTGATTCAGATTTAGAGGTCTTTTTTTAGTCTGTGGTGTTTTTGGATTTTGGTGTATTGAATAATAGTGGTAGGCACCTCAGGCTATTTTTCCCTTAGCTGAAATTACAGGTATATCTCAGAATTTTATTGTTTGGTCTGATAAATAAAACCAGCAGTGTGAGAGGGTAGCAACCTTGCAGTTTATCCTTATGCACTGTTAGGGTTTCAAAATTGCCCTGCACAAGCTGTGGACTGCATTATTGATCAGTACCGATCACTGGATTGAAAAATCAAATGCTGTTACAGTGCTGTCACTTTGTATTGTGCTACATAGAGTGATTTAAAACAATGCATAAAGTCTTAAGGTAACACATTCCTAATTCCTGTTGGACATTTTAAAGTCGGAGTGATATCTCATCTTGTCAGCCAATTACCATCAACTCAGTTACTGAACAAATGCATGAAATCATCAAACTTTTTGTTCGTTATTTTGAGTTTTATCAGCAGATATAAAGAAAGAGAATAATTAAAAAATAAAATAAAACAATGCTAAGCTAGGATCAACTATTCTAAAATGAACAAACTTTTTCAGTTTTCTATGTGCACTAAGAGTGGATTCTAGAAACACTAAATGTGCTACCACATCTGCTTCAATTGAATTGTGAATGGTGGGATTGCTTCTGAGACTTTAAAGATGTTTCCACACATGCACGGCTACCCTGAACCTTTCTACACATACCGGTACACAGATGTGACAGATAACACTAATATCAAGTCGAATAAACTTGATTAAACCCGAGCGATTACTCCAGTTCATACATGAAAATAAAGAAGGAAAGTCAGTGGTTGCCATGTTCTGTCTTGTGTACGTTTTCCTCAGGCAGAACCCAGACCTAAACCTAAGGAATATTTCTAATTGCAAGAATGCAATGGAGTTGGAGTTCATGAGCAAAAGTAGCAAAAGAGTGAAAACTAATTGTATTTCATTAAAGAGCAAAGTGGTTGCTCCATCACGTCATCTACCACGTCATGGTTGTTGTACAGGTATGGATTGATGTATCGATGAAGCGCGTCACCTCAGATTTCTGAACATTAACAACATTTTAAAATGAATGAATGAAAAAAGATTCATAATATAAACAAAGTTACAGATTTATGAGGAGATTGGTCTGCCAGCTAAAGCAGATGATGAGGAAATACGCATGTTGCAGCAGTAGAAAAAAAGAAGAAGATAAAAAAAAAACAATGCGGAAAAAAGGGGAAATGAAATACAGCACAATCAATAAAGCACTCTGACCTGTCATGAATGAATGAATGCATGGCTATGACTGCTTTACAGTGAGACACACGCTTTATTGCATTTGTACATTTGGGTCTTCGGAGAGTAGACTTGTCAGCGCTGGAGTGTGATATACACAAGGTATTTATGGTAAAGTACAATAAAAAAATTAGATAAATGACACTGAGCCCAAGCAAGATTGATTATATACAGACAGACAGAGGAAGGGCATTACACACCGAGGAGGACATAACAGGGCCAAAATGAGCTGTAAACTAAAACTCACTCTAATGGGTCAGTTTAGGAAAGAATAACTTATTAATTAAATATGCATAATATTCAGCCCAGGCTTGCAGAGAAGGCACTCCGAGTCACTGTGAGAATGGCTAAAGAGGTTGAAGCTCCAGCAACACTTATAGTATGAAGAGCAACTTTATTGCTTAATTCATTTGTTTGGGCCTGTTTGAGTGAAAAAACATCTCGTAGCGAAAAATGTAAACAACCAATCCATTCAAATATGAATTTGCATAATTTTCTTTCTTTTCTTTTTGGCAAAAAACCCACCAAATCTAAATCATATGACCAAATCATAGGTCCAGTGTAAAACCTGGGTGGCATTACCTGTTGATTTAATAGGAAGCATTTAAGTGATTTTTCTTTATCCAATATGGATTGGTGGATATCTATACTGGACCAAAGTTTTAGAACACCAATTTTTAGTTTTTCATCAAAACTTATGCAGTTTAATGTGTCATTGCACTCTGAAATGAAAGCATAGTACAAATAAGCAATCAGAGTTTTCAAAAAACATGAAATCAATTTAGAGACCAAAATGTATTCTTTTGACTCATCAAAGCAGCCACCTTTGGCAGATATACAGTGGGGCAAAAAAGTATTTAGTCAGCCACCGATTGTGCAAGTTCAACCACTTAAAATGATGACAGAGGTCAGTAATTTGCACCAGAGGTACACTTCAACTGTGAGAGACAGAATGTGAAAAAAAATCCATGAATTCACATGGTAGGATTTGTAAAGAATTTATTCGTAAAT
>NW_024583224.1:51152-60627 GCF_018398535.1 Haplochromis burtoni | reverse complement strand
TTCAGAATGTTTTTCCCATATCTGTTGTAGAAGTTCCCATAAATGTGTGGCACTTGTAGGTTGCTTTGCTTTACTTGTCCAGTTCATCCCAAACTAGCCTAAAGTGGTTGATGTCTGGAGACTGTGCTGGTCACTCCATGTTTTCAAGCTTTATATATGGTTCTTTTTTCCTGAGGTAGTTCTGGCATAACTTGGACTTATGTTTTGGGTCATTATCTTGCTGTAGGATGAAACCCTGACCCACTAGGTGCATACCAGACGGTATTGCATGGCACTGCACAATGTTGTGGTAGCTGTTTTGGTTCAGGGTTCCTCTCACACTGTCACCGACCCTGAATCCATTAAAACAGAACGAGACCATCACACTTCCTCCTTCATGTTTGACAGCTGAGGCCACACACTGTGGAGCCATCCTTTCGCCTACTCGATGGTGTACAAAGATCCTGCATGATGAACCAAACATTTCAAATTTAGATAAATCAGTCCATAATACCTTCTTCCAGTCTTCAGTAGTCTAATAGTGGTGTTTCATGGCCTAGGCAAGACTCTTTGTCTTATTCTGACGACTTAGCAATATCTTTCTTCCTGCAAGTCTTCCTGTCAAACCTGCTGCTCAAAGTCTTCTCTTCACAGTTGAAACTGAGACTTGCTTACTATGACCGCTGTTAAGCTGTGCCTGAAGCTGTTGTCCTGTGAGCTGCCTTTGGATAGTGAAGGAAACTGTACTCACTGACACCTTGGCTTTATTTCTTTTCTGTAGGAAAACCTACATTTGTTAGTGTTATGATGGTCTGTCTCTCTTCTGTTGTTAATTGCCTTTTTCTCGCCATTTTTGTAGCAACACACTACATTCTGCAGTGCAATACTGTTAAAGTGATGCTCACGATGGTATGGCACCACAGTGTGTTTCAACACTGCTTTTATGCAGACAGGGGGGTTGTAAGTAATCCAGAAAAGTTGGAACACCTGTAGGAATTAGTAGTACCAGCTTTCAAGGCTTGCCCAATCTGCATTGTCTTTTTGTATATTTCTGAAATGTACATTATTTTTTTAGTTTTGGGTAACCTTACCCTTTTTTTAACCTCTGGCAGTTAAACACCTAACTTTGTATCATTTCAAGCTATTCATTGGACTTGAACTACTTGAATTGCAATAAATAAATAACTGGAAAACTTTCGACTGGTAGTGTGTATATGATTGGTTGTTTTAAAATTTTCTCCACTTGAAATATTTTTCCACTACAACCGATGTACTATTTAAAATTCTGTCTGAAATATATTTTTGATGAGCTTGATGAAGGCTACAGGCTTAATAAATGTGTTTCTCAAGCAATAAAGGTGCTCTTCATACAAGTCTTTATACTAAATACTCCTGATACTTCAACCTTTTTAAATGTTTGCTTTTCTCCATGCAACTTGGAAGAAGTTTTTCCAGAAATTTCTACTCTGTCTCCATTCAGAGAATCAGAGATAAGGCCAAAATAGCCTTATAAAATAGCATGAGGTGAATCTTACATAATACTTAAGCCTTGATAAGGATAAAACTTTAATGATCCCACTGGGAGAAACTGGGTCACTGCAGTAGATAAACAGTAACATGACACAACCAAGATTCATAGAATTTTGTTAAAAATAGAAGAAAAGTAGAACAATGCTCTTCAGCAAAGTATGAGAAAAAAAAGTTTAAATAGCGAACAGAAACAAAAGACATGAGTTTTAGCCTCAGTATTTATGGAAAAAATAAATCTTACAAAACAGATATCAATTATTGGATAAAACAATAAAATAATAAAGAAAATACAAATATATGAAGAATTATAAATGTTTTATATGCTGTCTGTTCCATTACAGTTTATAGCAAAGTAAATATTATTCAATTGTACTGTATATTTTTCATGTATAAGTTCCCTGGCATAGTGTAAACTGAAAAAATAAAACCCAGAGAATAACTGACAGGATTAAAGATGATAAAATTAATCAAGTCTGAGCACTGAAATGTATATTTTATGCTGCTGAATGTTTGGAAGGTTTTTTAAAGCAATAATGACAGCTATTCGTAAACATCTTACATAAGATCCATACTCTATAAGCAGCATCTTCAAATTTGAAATGAAATCTCTCACACTTCACTGACCAATCTCGCCTGATTTGAACTGACAGTACACAACTCAAAGCAAGTTTAAAAATAAGCTTCCAAAACTTGTGCAGCTCTTTCGGTAGAAGTTATTAGTAGTAAATTAGCACATCAAGGATCTCATGAGGCACATGGAGACACAACAAGTCAGCAGATGTTTGCGTGCATGCTCAGCTGTTTAACTCATAGTCGTGTCACCACACGACGACCCCAAACTGTCACAGCTTTTTCTGTTTCATTGCCTCCTTTAGGATTAAAATGAGAAAAGTTACAATTTAAAACTGTGACAAAGTTGCATATAAGCCAGTAGACTTCTCATCTTGTTTGTGTACAGTCAAATTCGCACATGCAGCTCTCCTCTTTATTTCATTAGCACGATATCCACATAGATGTGTGTTTGTTAACTTGTGAACTTATGAGTAGGGATGGGTATCGTTTAGGTTTTATCCGATACCGGTGCCAAACCGGTACTTTTGAAACGGTGCCGGTGCTTAAACGGTGCTCGAACCGGTGCTTAAACAATGGAAAACACAAACTTTGTCCTGAAACCTCTCATGTTTAGCTGTTTTTTTTGTAAAAAGATAACAATGTTAGCCTTTTCTGCAGCTATAGGGGATTTATGGTATCACTCTTGGCTGGAAGCAGTGCTTAAACAATGGAAAAAACACAAACTTTGTCCAAAAACCTCTCATGTTTAACTGTTTTCCACTTTTTCTTTGGTCATTTTAGCCTTTTTGGCCAGGGTGAAGGGAGTATCTGCCATCAAACAAGAAGACAGCCGCATGTAGCTACGATGGTGTTTGCTAGTTCACCTTACATGCATTAATGTAATAACGTGGTTAGCCTACTCAACGTAAATTACACACGAACAACATTAAGCTACTCACGCAGAGAAGAACGGCTGCTGCTGCCATCATCATCCGTCATCATTTCTGCTACACTGGCAGGGCTAGGGGCCAGGACTCTCCTCTTCGGGTTCTTGGGGGATGTTGCTAACTCCTGGTCTGATAACAGGCACCACACCCGCAGTAGATGTGCTCGGTGTGAGGTCTTGCAGCAAGCTATCAAATACGGTGCATTTCTAGGCTTTTAAAAAAACAAAACAAAACTATGCGTCGCCAGGTGTTTCATCGGATTCGAGGTGTTACCTCTTTTGCACAGTATCACCTTAAAACACTTGTTACAGGCTGCTGAGTTTGCATCTTTTGCTGTGAAGTACAGCCAGACTTTGACCGCTTCGCTTTGGGCATTTTTAATCTGTAGCTCTGCTCTAAAAGAATGTATGTACCTGGGCCCGCCTACTATCCATGGGAAGGTAAAATGATTGGCTAGAATCCAAAGTGTTTAACAAGCACCGAAATGTGCGCTGCTTTTCGGTGTGGTTACTACCGTTTATGTCAGTACCGGTGCCATTATGGCACCGGATACCCGTACCCATCCCTACTTATGAGGTTTGATATCTTTTCTAGTTTCACGTGAACTAGACTGATGTCAACAGAGTTCATTTTAATTAAACTGACCCTGTAGTGTTTTCATCGTGTGTTCAGTTTTATTTTAATGTATTGGTTTAACCCTGAAGAAATTAGAAAAAGTGGAACAAGAGAAAGGATTTTTTTTCTTCTCTGATTTGTCACAAAGTACAGCTTTTTCAACTTTGTCTGTAAAACAGGACAATGACAGCCATAATCTTAGGATTTGGAAAATTAGAACATTTTCTTTAGACAAAATGAATAATACAATAATTACAATAATTCTAGGAAAGAATTAGAAATCATAAAAATAACATCAAATATCTATTTATCCTTATATTGTAGCTCAAATCAAGCTCAATAAGATGTTTTTATTCCCTTTTTTCTAGCTTTCAATCATATCTCGCAAATAAATAAAAGTGCAACACTTTCACCAGACTTGCCTCTTTCTTCAGAAACACTATAAATACAAGGTTACTGGGGAAACTAATTCAAAATGTAAATTAGTTCAAATGATTTTTTAATCCTTCAAAATCAAGAGGGTGGATAGGAATTTAATCAGCAATTACTATGATTTAGTAATAATTTTTGCCCTTTTCCAAGAAAATTATTAATATGTAATGGTTCACTGAAGTGAATCCTTTTGTTCTTTTGGGCTGATGGTTGAAAAAAATGAAAGAAAAAAAATCTGGCGTCTCACTCATTTCTGATGACCGGCATTCAAAACAACTTCAAACCAGAACATTAACTGAAATATTTTAAACAAAATGAGACAAAACCGCTTGTTTCTTTACGCAACAGGAAAATCAGACTGAGGTCTGTTATTTAAATTTCCACAAAAGCAAGCAAGCAAGCTTTGTTGCAAGAATCAATTTCACTAAAACACTTCCAGCCATGACTTTCTTTTATGACACTATGTTAGTCACAGCTATAGAGCTATGCCTAACTCAATTAGAAAATGCAGAGTTTCAGAAGGTGACTGATGTATTAGATATAGTGGAGGAGCATATTTGAATAAGATTTGCAGAAACAGATGGCAGTGATAGAACCCAGCAATATATAAAATACTATTTAAAAACTTTCAAAAAGGGAGTTGTCTTTAATCACAACACCTTCCAGCTGGATGTCACCATCTTGGGTCATTACTTCGGTCATTATTCTGATAAAAAGGTGGCACTTTACTCAAAATGATGCTTGTATGACACTAAAAGCACAGTGAGAGCATGGTAATTACTATGATCAGAGCAGGCTACACTAACATCAGCTGGTTTGCATTGTTAAGTGAAGCATTTTTTTCTTACCAGAGAATCTTATGGGCTTTTTTCTTTGTTTTTCTCTTTTAAAAAAAATGTAAACCTATACCTTATGTTACAGAACAAAATACATCCAGACACATCCGAAAAAGCAGTGAGTTGAGTGGTTAAGCAGGTGCTATCTGCAATTCTGCAGACACTAAGTTAGAAGGATACAGACAGCATTCATTCTTTAGCCCCCGGGGGCTGCTAAGAACAGCCAGAGGCCAGCTTCACACACAGAATCCAAAAAGGCACAGACTCTGATCCAGTCGCACTGGGATTCATATTTCCTTGGACACTTTCTTGTTCTTAAAGGCATCGTTAACTCTTCTGGCATGCAGCAAAAGAGAAGCTAAGTCCAAAACCTTGATCTATGGCAAAACTGCCCAAAGGCGAGTCCACCACACACACAGCAGGAGCCTGTTGTATGAGCCTGTGCATGTACCCATAAAAAAAAAAAAAGACCTGTCCTTCAGTCCGTAAGGTTTTCCCCCCCCATTTTCCACAGCACTGAGTGAGCTCAGAGTTCACTCTTATGCCCTGGACAAACACTCAGATAAATGCACAAATTGAACACACTTGACAGACACATGCATGCACCCTCAACAAGCACACAATGCTTGGCTGGCCATGCATTTCCTCTCATGCCCAGTTACACTTTGTCAGTCACTCAAAAACAACATGGAGCAAGGAGACTGATTGATTGACTTCCTGGTCTGATGGCAGAAAGAACAATATAAAAGTCTCAGGGCTGAGTCAAACAGCATCCTGTGACTGCTGCATGACTTTTTAAAAATCACCTCAATTTAGAAATGAGTCATACACTGCGGGAATGATTAATTTCTTCTGTAAAGAAAGCAAGCAAGGGCTGAGTTTATAAACCAAAATAATGTAAAAGAGAAACATTTTGGAAAAGATGGGGAAATAGCCTAAAAACGTACTACTGTTTTGCTATAGGTGTCCATGGGTGTTGTAATTAAGAGATATTGTCAGATGTTAAATTTAATATGTATTGCTTATTTGTTTGTTTTTGGTTTGTTTGTTTGTTTAGTCTGACCAACAGTCCAAAAGTCAAAGCATAAAAAATAAAAAAGAAAGAAAAACAACAAAGTGTAATCACACTTTTAATATATACTGGAGGGATCCCGAAGAGTGTTCTGGCAATCTAATAGACAGATTAATACATATTTCTGTAATGCAAGTTTAATATTTAAGTGATACAGACAGCTTTTCCCTTCAGCTGGTGGAATGCAGATCACTCAAAAAATACAAAAAACACAACAACAATTTACACCCAGTACACTTCCTTTTTTCTACCATGTGTTTATGTAAATTTTGGCCATGAGGAGTTGGCATAAAGCCATCCAGCTATGGATGCAAAATGGAAGGATGTATGAACTGAGTAACCTTGTTTAAGATGACAGGTAGTTTCCAATACAATGGTTCAAAGAACTTAAAAACTACAAGTAAACACACAAACTACTTCTGTGCAGTTTAGCTCACAGTTTGGGTCTGCTGAGATTCAAAGGACTTGGGAAAAAAATAAATGTGTTAATTTTCCATCCATCCATTTTCTTCCACATATCCAGGGCTGAGTCATTGGTGCAGCAGCCTAAGCAGAGTAGTCCAGACCTCCCTCTCCCCAGCCACCTCCTCCAGCTTGTCTGGGAAACACCAAAGCATTCGTGGAGGTGCTGATTCACATTCCCACTGCTTCAAACTCAGCTGCAAAGCACTCTAGTGCGAGCTGGAGGTTATCACCTGATGAAGCCAACAGAACCACATCATCTGCAAAATGCAGATTCTGAGACCAGCCAAGTGGGAGCCTTGAACAACTTGACTACACCAAGAAATTCTGTCCATAAAAATTCTGAAAAGAACCGGTGACAAAGGGCAGCTCTGGCTCCAACACCCACTTGAAACGAGTCTGACTTATTGCTGGCTACGTCGACCAAACTCTTGCAACGGTTATATAAGGATTGAATGGCCCGTTCTGGCTATGGGCCAGACACCTCGCACTCCCTATAGTTGGACCACACCACCTGGTCCACCTTCTTGAAGATGGGAACCACTACCCTGGTCTGCCAATCCAGAGGTACCAGCCCTGATCTCCATGCAACATTGTAGAGGTGTGATATAGGTTTACGTTACAAACCTATTCGCTGGAACGTTAAGGACAATTTGCTACGCAGCAAAAAGCAAGACACAAGTCACCAAAGTTCTTTGGGTCACTCATGCATGAGGGTGACCTGCCTGGAGCCAAGTGTCGTTCCACCCACTTAACCTCCGTCAGACTCTCAGCCAGGTTCCCCATAGCACTCCTTTTATTGTGGTTACATGAATATGCATAGGGTCATTAACATATAACATCTTACATAGGTATACATGTGAACAAAGAATACTGTGTGTGTGTGTGTGTGTGTGTGTGGGGGTCAGAGTGTGACCCCATAAATGACTTCCCTAAACCTGCTGGTCTGGAAGTCCAGCAGTTCATCTAAACAAAAGGCACTTAGACTAAAACAGATATAGCTACGTTTATCCTACCATAAAACAATAAGACAAGGTACGACCTCTTCCCATGCTCCCAGGATGTTCTGGAATGCACACCAAGCCTTTGCAGACTGCTAAAGATCACACATCCTATCACTACACAATTGATTATACACCTCTAAGCATATATGGTTAAATATTTCCTAATACAAATGTCAATAATAAAATCTAAACCTATCAAGGTGTGTCAACCAATACAGCCCTACAACATCCAGAGCCTTCCACAACTCAGGGCAAATCTCATCCACGCCAGAGGGCCTGCCTCAGTGACCTCACCGCCAGAGATAGACAAGTCATCTACCTTGTACCAGAGTTGAAGTATTCCTTCCACCACCCGACAGTGTCCTCAGTTGAAGTCAGCAGCATTCCTCCTGCACTATACACAGTACAGGTAGAGCATCGCTTTCTCCTTCTGAGTTGCCTGACAGTTTGCCAGAATCTGTTCGAGGCAGTCCAAAAGTATTTTTTAATGACCTCTCCTAACTCCTTCCACACCTGAGTTATTGCTTTAGCCACTGCCTGAGCCGTGTTCCCTTTGGCCTGTCGGTACCTATTGGCTGCCTGCAAAGTTCCACAGGGTAACCAAGCCCAATAGGATTCCTTCTTCAGCCCAATGGTTACCTTCACCTCTGGTGTCCACCATCTACTTCAGGGATTACCACCATGAGAGGCACCAACCACCTTGCAACTGCAGCTCAGTGCAGCAGCTTCAGCAATGGACATGGTCCATTCAGACTCAATAACCCCAAGTCATGTAGCATAATTTTGATACATTTTAGCATATTATATTGGACTTATGTAGATCAGGTTGTGGTATTCACAATCACTCTTAGCACTCTTGTTCTGAGGTGGTTTAAGTTTAAGTCTGTGGTTTAAGTTTGCTCAAATATTGCACTGATGATATGCACCTTTATTTAAGCTAAATTTGTCTAATTTCTTTTACTGATTGTTATGCCAATTAACTAAAATTTGACAATGTGTGACAACTATAAGAGGGCTGCTGTTCAGGCAGTTGATTGGCACCTCCATGTCATTTTTACTGGCTGTCATCCGAGTCCTTGGCGACCCCATAAATGTCAGGTCAACTCAACGTCACTTCTCTAACATCCACTCTGGTGCGAGAGGACGTTTTCTCTGGTGAACTTGTCAGCTTTATAAGGCTGTTAAAATGATCAAAGTCCCTTTTAGAAACCCTGAGAGAGAAACGGAGATGGAAAGAGAGAGAGAGGAAGAGCTGAAAGAGTGCAGAGCGGGAAGCATGCAGACATACAGTCAGACAGGAGGTGATGGGGAATAAACACAGAAGCAGACTGAGTCGAAGCGTACAAAATGCAATAAGAACACATATTAGTCCTCTGAGAATGACATGACATGGTAATCAAGCCAGGCCCAAGTTGTTGCATTTCATACTAATTGCACTTTGTACCAAATCTTAAGTCACACGCTCGAAGTGATAATGAGCCCTGCTAAAACAAACATGATGTAATCTACAACCTCAAATTGGCAACAGCAAAGAGGATAGCAAGCAGGTGATGGAGTAACTCATTGAAGTCAGAGAGAAAGCTAGAAAGAACCACTAAAGAGCTATTGATGAAAAGCTTTTTGAAGAACACACAAGTTTAAACAGACTGCGCAACAAAATAAGGGCAATATGGTTCAAAGTACCGTATTTCCCGGACTACAAAGCGCACCTGAATATTAGCCGCACAAGCTAAAATCAGGGGAAAATCCTGTTTTGTACATACATTAGCTGCACCTCACTAAAAGCCGCAGGTGTTTCAATGTTGACTTATCATATGTAAGAGAATATGCACAAAGGGAATTGTCAGGAAAGAGATGGCTGTTTGGAGACACACCCCTTTTATTAATATTTTGAAAAACAAGTTATGGGTACATATTTGCATAACTTTTTAGGTATATGTAAAAGTAGCGGTAATTACAAGTAGGAAACATGTACTGTGCTTCATAAATGAGTAACAAATGTAGTACATAACAATAACCTACAGCACACCAGAAAAATAGATTCGG
>NW_024583224.1:25607-50016 GCF_018398535.1 Haplochromis burtoni | reverse complement strand
TGTTAAAGTATAATTGTGTGAGTTTAGCTCAAAAGGAAACGCAGTCACTGAGCTTAAAAATGTATGAGGTATTTGCTTTTCCATTTGTACTGCACGTCTGTCTCTTTATGTAAGAACTAACAGTGGTCAGTCATCATGCTTACATTGGATTTTCACTGATACTGGTTTTCCATCACTTTTATGTCCTGATGAAATCTTACCCCATGTTGAAATAGGTCGGATTTGGTGGAACAAAGTTGAGATGAGAATGAGTGAGGAAGTGCATCTTCAGTGACATTCTGGCGATCATTAGCTGATATGCTTTCAACATATAATCCACAAGCTCAGAATAATTATCTGCTTTGTTCTTGCCATGAAAATTCTGGACAACCTGCATGAATGCTTCCCATGCTGCTGATTCAGTTGGCTTCAATTTCCTTTTAAACTCATGGTCAAGCATCAGTTCACAGATGTCAGGTGAAACACATCAAACCTTCCTTTATTTTAGATTCAGTTTTCTTATCTTATTTCTTTAATGCTCAAACACATTTCAGTCCAGTTATTCAAGTTGGACCTGCACTTCAATCATAACTATAAAAACAGGGCATGTTAAAATGAAATCTATTAAAGTACATACAAAAGAATCACAGAAGCAAAATGCCTGTTGACCAGTGTTATCATTTGACATGAATCAAGTGTGTTGTTCTAATAAAGTAATATAAATAACATCCAGAGACTTTTTTTTTTACAACTTTGTTATTTCAGTGACTACATCAAAATGTTTACAAAACTGCCATCATTTTTATTCTCCTGTTAGTTTTTAGAATGAGTTCTAAAAATTAAAAATAACCACTAAACACCTTTGTATATGTTTCAGTGGCATTACATGTTCAAAATGCACTATAGGAGTTTTATTTTGTAGAGATGGCATAATAGCAATAATATGTGATAACAAACTGAATTATATTTATCACTAATATTACACAATATATTTTCCTTGTTTGATTTGTAGTTTTAAAGTCTGTGTCAACAACAATAAACAATTTAAATTTTTGTGATAATCCAGTTTACCTGTAAAGTTAATGTAGTCTAATTTAATCTAATCAAGCCAAATTAGATTAGAGTATATCAATGTAAATTAGAGCAGTTTCAGTTTCAATTTTATTTCTATAGCACATTTAAAAGACCCAGGTACATCAAAGTGCTTCACAGACGAGCCGCATTTGCGGGGTTGCAGCAGTAAAGGAGCAGGAAAATACTGTTATCAGCAAAAGAAAGTACAGTTATGAGATGGTGAAGTGGCAACAAGCATGAACCGGGGAAAAGTTAAAAACTAAGTTGTTTGGAAGGCAAGCTTAAACAGGTGGGTTTTTAAACGTGATTTAAAGGATTGGATGGATTCCGACGCACGGACATCAATCGGCAAGCTGTTCCAGAGTTTTGGTGCGGCAAAAGCAAAAGCACGATCCCCCCTACTCTTCCGTCGAGACATTGGTTGCATTAAGAGCCCCTGGTTAGAGGATCTGAGTGCTCTCGTGGGGATGTATAGATCAAGGAGGTTGATTAAGTAGCTGGGTACCAGGTTATTTAAAATTTTAAAAGTGTATAAAAGGATTTTAAGAACGATACGCTATTTGACGGGGAGCTAATGAAGGTAATGAAGGTTGGTGAGGGTGGGTGGGATATGGTCATGTCTTCTGGTGCCGCTTAAAAGGCGTGCTGCGGCATTCTGGACTAGTTGCAGGCATTGGATGAGGGAAAGTTGGAGGCCTAAATAAAGAGAATTACAGTAGTCCAATCTGGAAGTAACAAGAGCATGAATGAGCTTTTCAAGGTCATTATGTTGTAAGTAGGGCATTGCCTTGGAAATTTGACGTAGTTGGTAGAAGCTGGTTTTCATCACTGCAGCCACTTGCTTGTCTAATTTGAGGGAACTATCCAGCACTACTCCAAGGTTTCTGACAGTAAACGAAAGATCGCAGCAAAAAATTTTCTGGCACAACTTCACCTGCTTCCAAGGTGCATGGAGAGGATAAAAGAATTCACAAAGCAGGAACTCCAGCAACACTTGAGGGAAGATGAACAACTTTAATAATAGACCAACGCGTTTCGGCTTGTGGCCTTCATTAGGGTCATCATCAGTAAGCAAAAGATGACTGGCATAGGATCCCAAGGTATCCGATAGCTGTTTCAAGGGCATGTGACTGTCAAAAATGATAATTTCTGTTTTCTTTTCATTAAGGGTGAGAGAGTTGTGCAGTAGCCAGTCTCTAACATCACCCAGGCAGTTTAGCAATGGCAATAGCGGGGACTGGAGATCCAAATCCAGAGGAAAATAGATTTGGATATCATCCGCATAACAATGGAAAGAAATATTATCATTTCTGAAAATTTGTCCCAGGGGTAGCAGATGCAAAGAGAACAGCGTAGGACTTAACACAGACCCCTGGGGCACACCACAACAGAAGGGTGCGGAGGAGGAAGAATGATTCCCCATAGAGACAGAGAAAGTCCTCTCAGCTAAGTATGATTTAAACCATGAAAGTACTTTAAGACCAACTACATGTTCAAGCCTTGAAAGGAGGATATCGTGGTCAACCGTATCGAAGGCAGAGGAGAAGTCTAAAAGAACTAAAACCACAGGACGCCCTGCCTCAACAGTTACAAGGAAGTCATTAAAAACTCTCAGTAGGGCTGTCTCGGTGCTGTGGTGAGGTTTAAAACCAGAGCAGATCAGAGGAAATTTGCTAGTGCTTTTCACATGTCAAAAGCAAGAGAAGAGATAAAGGGATAAAATTATCACAAAACAGGAAAAGGAAGGGACAAATAACAAAATGGAGAGATCTAAGCACTTTAATTATGTGTTCTCTCTGATGTTATCTGCTTTAAGTCTATGTGATTTATTCAAAGAGTTCAGAAAAATTAGTAAATAAATTACCAAGTCTTGACTTTTCCTCAGTGGGAGCATCACTCTCTTGCAGGGCATTTGCGGGACTCCATTTTTAATGAAGAACTTTTACTTTCTCTGTTTATTATGTGCAAAAAGGCCTGTCTGCAAACCAGTAGTGTGAAAAGCAGTAGTCTGATAGAGAGGCAAAACTGCTACATCACGAACTATAGGGCAGGTAGAATTATATGCATGATGGTACTTGCAAAAGTGGTGCTCTAGTATATTTCTCTACACAAGGATATGTTTGTACAACAGATATATACCTTTTCATAGAAGAGAAAGAGAGAGAAATGTAATTTATTCAAAAGAATCAAAAGCCTGGTCCCTGTACTGGTCAATGTAAAATAACTATGCACAAACACATAAAAAAAAAAAAAAAAAACTTTTTCTTTTGTTCAAAATAATTCTCCATATAAAAACCATGTAAACATTAACAGTAACATCCAACCCATGAATCCATGAGATGAGTGCAATTACTTTACTTATTGATCAACCTTCCTTTTAAACTGCACAAGCAACCAGCTGTGCAGGTTTCTCAGCTATTGTCAGATTGTTTTCTCTCTATTACCAGATTTATAGGGTTTTAGATAGGTTAGCTTGGCATTATTGTGATGACAACAGAGCCAGTGTTGGGAAAAAGCAAAGCCCATGTTAAAGGTAAATCAAGCTACAGTATGAGCCAGGCTGTTCAAAGGTCACAACACAACACACATGGTTGTGTCGGGTCCTTTGGGTTACAGTGGTGGCGAAACCCAGGCTCCCAGTATGTCAGAGCCCCGACCCGCGCAGCCAGTAAAGGCACTGGCTCAGATGGTAGCTGAGCTGGCTGGGATGCATAAAGACCAGCCGGCCATGCAGCCACATACCGAGGGGCAAACAAAGGTCTTGGAAAACCTTGTCACTCGGTCTGGCTCATAGCCGGTGACGCTACATCACATGGCAGGGGCTTCATGGAGGTGTTCTAGGCTACCACAGAGGAGTGCCGGTGGCAGTCCAAGGAATGGGCTCTTCAGCTGCTGTCCGGGGAAGCCCAGGTAGCACTGCTGAACACTGTGGTGCTGGAGCAGTTTGTGGAGGGGCTCCCAGTCAGGATGGTGGAGTGGGTCCACTACGACCAGGCGGCGAGCCTTTAGGCTGCAGTGACACTGGCCGAGGACCACCTTGCAGCCCACATTGCACAGACCCTGGTCCACCAAACCCTGGTTCACCCAGGACAAATTGCTGGAGGCAGAGTGGTGGAGGTGTAGTCTGTGAATGGGAACATTCAGAAATATCCCTTGGTGCCGGTGGAAATTGGATAATGGGAAAAAACTCACTGAGTCACTCATTCAGACTGAAGGACGTGGTTAGTTCGCGCCTGACACACCCCTTAATTTTGGGGACAGATTAGTGTGATGGTGCGGTCACGGCCCTACAGGTTATCAGAGGACAAAAGACCAATTGTGCAAAAAGAAAATAATGGAAATTTTAAAGCTGGGAGTAATAGAAGAGTCACATAGTGATTTGTATAGCCCCACAGGACTACAGGATTTTTCCCTTGTCTGCATAGTCCAAAGGAAAAAAACGGTGTTCTGCACTCCATACAGTTTGCACCAATTTGTCACACTTCCCCCTGCCACTTTCCAGTATCTGACTGAACGGGTGCTGCGTCCGCACGCTGCATACGCTGCCACCTACCTGGATAATGTCATAAACCATAGTGACACCTGGGCGGAGCATGTGCAGCGGGTTGCCGTGGTCCTGGAGTCCCTGAGACGGACAGGGCTTATGGCCAACCCGAAGTAGTGTTCGGTTGGCTACCTGGCCTAAGTTGGGTGGTGAGGGTGTGTGACGGGGTGTGGTTGGTGGCTCAGCTGCAGGGGAGGAGTGGAGCAGTGGGTTCAGGGTGTGGTGTCGTGAGGCTGGTCTGTCACAGCTGGCGAGCATCTTCTAATCATGCCTTTTCTATTTTCTAAACACAACACACAGAGTCGTGTGGGGTCTTTTGGGTTACCGGTACACAGGCCATCTGCATGCCATTCTCTCTCACGCTCATGCTTTTACTGTCAAATAAAGACTGTAAAAGCCAAAAATAAATCTTTAAAACAACAAAAATAAAAAAGCATTAAATTTGTGTTGACCCAAAATAACACACAAAGGAGCCTAATAACCAATTTATTAAAAATAATCTATATAAGTAATTACATAGGGTACATACACGAATCACAGCACTGAAAACATGTAGTAGATTATTTTGTCACACTGAGCTGTGGATAAACTGCAAATTTATTTGGTTTTCTTAAAATGTACCACTACACTACAGCTTTTAATTTGAAAGTGACCTGTCAATGCGTTTTTGTCACTTGCTTCAGAGAGTTTAATTTTCATTGCATTGAGTCTCCCCTTAAGATTTTATCTTATCTTAATCTATAACCACCATAATTTAAAAAGATCTTAAACCAAAAAAAAATAACACGAGGTTCAGACACCTCAATTTAATCAGTAGGCCAATACATACAACATGTAAGCGTTAGATCTGTTTTAATCATTCCGCACACGATACAAATGATCTCACCACCACATTGTTACACTGACTATATAAAGTCTACTGTATATTTACAGCAAGAGTATGGCCCAGGACCTGTATTGTTCTCAAATCAATGGCTGATTGATTTGTGAAACAAATAAATGATATTTGAATTCATTGCTATTACTAGCTCCGCACACTCTGTCCCTGAAAGTTTCCTTTCTTCCCATTTTTTTTCCAGGCACTAAAGTATTTATTTCAATTTTAATTTATTTTCATAACAGTCATTGCCTTGTTTCCATTAGCTTAATTGGCGAGTCAAAACAAAAAAGTTAATTATATTAGCAGGAAACTAATCCAATAGCTCACAAATTGCTTAGGAGGAAAAGTGTTGCTATTTCTGTTATTAATACAATAAATCATGTGTTTAACATTTTAAACTAATAGAAAATATAAAACTGTAGCTCAGCCATCCACTGGTGGCCCCCTTGTCCACATCTCTCTCAACATATCATCATATATTATGCAGGTGATACTGTCTGTCAGTATGATTTGGAGAATATATTGTAATTTTAATATGTTTGTCTTGAACAGGTCTCTTGAACAGTTAAAGAGTCAAGAGGAATCGAAGAAAACTAAAACTGTATGTTAAAGGTTACCAGAAGCTATCATTCCACTGTTGTTTCATTGGCAGAGAATCTGAACAAGCGTGGTGTAACTGTATGCCTCTTCAACGTGGTAATAATTAAATGTAAGACTTGTTTGTGTTCTCCAGGAGAAAACCCTTGTGTATTAAATTGGTATCAATATTTTGTGTTAAAATTCTACAAACAGCATGGCAGAGCAGAAGTCACATGCCACTCTCAAACAAAGGCAATCCCCTCCTGGAAGAGTTTCCACTCTCTCTTTTCCTGGGTTAAAGTCCCAGCAGGACTCTCTGTGTGCTTCCTCTCATTTGTATCCCACCATAATCCTTCCCTCAGCTGTTGAAGCCAATAAATAGTGCTGTCAGGGAGAAAGCACAGGCAGGGGAGTGAAAATGTTCACTCTCAATGAGGAAAAACACTGCCCATGGTAGTTAAGCCAACAATGAATTGCTGGTTGAAGTTTTTGGTCGGCAACGCAAGCAGGATAAGGAGGGAGGGAGGGAGAAACACACACTCACACATACACATAGCATTTACGGCAAAACAATCAACCATGAACAGTAAACATCAGCAAAGAGCAAGCATCAGCCTAATATGCATAAACAAAGCCCCAACAAAAATCCCCTCAGTGAAATATGAATTATGAATTAATATGAATTATAGCCCTGCAGGACTGCAGTCTCTGCTCATTAATCAGTGTTTTCAGTGGAAAGGGAGAAATATACCCGGTTCCTGAGTCAACTCAACTCAGAACAGGTATGCACACATACAAATTTGCAATCATGTGAATCTATGAGAACAAGCAAATTAGATTTGAAATCACTTAACTGCTTTCAGTCAGTGTGGTCGTTTACCTGCAAACAATGCTAACAATGCTACCACCGAGGTTTGTTTTCTCTATTTATAATATTCTGAATCAAAGCTTTACATACCAGCATAATAGTCATTCATACATTACAAAGTACATGTTCCAATATGAAATGTATAAGTGCAATAACTGCTCTGTTGTATTGTATAAGGTTGTAATTATGTCTATAACATGTGCAGGCACCTCTAGGATTGTTGTGAATATTGTTATACTCAGTCAACAAATCTAAAGTAGGAATCTGCTCGGTGTGGTAAATTAATAAATTGCACATTGGTTGCATATTCTTGTGATATGCAATAAATAGCAGGAGATTGTACTTCACATACTGTTTTCCTTTGAATATTACTGATAACTGATAACTCATTTTGCATCATTTTGCTTCTTACACTTGATAATGTTAATGTTTGAGAGCTCACAACAAAACTTTTGACATTAAAAGTTTTGATTGTATATATCATGGACAGAAGTTTGCCTTTAAAAATGATCTGTTATTGTCACTATAACTCGTGGATACGTTTATGTTTATGCTCTGCCCGACTCAGATCAACTGGTTGCCATGTCTGTGGCAATCTAAACATGTGTTGCCAACAAGTTATAGATTGTCATCTGGTGCACAAACTATGCAAAATCAACACTAATAACATGGTTAAACGGTGTTTCTTCCATCATTTCTTTACCAAATACTACTAATACTAAATACTATAATAATACTACTGATTGCTTTGGCTTGTTTCCCTCCCCTCAGCCACAACCGGTCACGGCAGATGGCTTCCCCTCTCTGAGTCTGGTTCTGCCAGAGCTTTCTTCCTGTTATAATGTGCGTGAATGGGTGGATGACTGGATATGTAAAGCGCTTTGGGGTCCTTAGGGACTAGTAAAGCGCTATATAAATACAGGCCATTTACCATTTATAAGGGACTTCTTCCTTCTCACTGTTGCCAAGCTTTTGCTAACAGTGGGTGGTCTGAATGTTAGGGGTTTCTCTGTATTTTTTGTAGGGTCTTAACCTTAAAATTAAAAGCCCATTGAGGCAACTGTTGTAGTGATTTGGAGCTATATAAAATAATTATAAATGCATTTTAATTGAATTGAAGTGAACTGAAATTCTCTTTTCATCTTTGGTTGCTTTGGTTGTCTTAATCATGCGTACCATGGAAGTTCAAAGCTCTCTCTTTTAAATTCTGTTACCTTCAGATCACGGGGCTATGATCTCATTAACTTGACTTATCAAATTGATCGTTTTGCCGAGGGTGTCTGTCAGTGCTCCCAGTGTGCAGAAAGACTTAAGTGCGATTGACAGTATGAGAAGCAACTTATCAACACGTCCAGAAATTGCTTGCACAGGCAAACAAAAATTTGTGACCTTAGTTGTTCTGTTGTATCTTTTGTTGGGAAAATCCATTCTGGACAAGAAAAGCAAGGAAAATGAACTGTTGCCCAGGGATAAAATTAAATAAGCTTTAATTTTACTGCTCAGCTAAATATAACAATAGGTTCACAAAAATCATTCCCTGATTTAAACACTGGCCCCATTTTCTGAGTCATGAGCATACCACAAGCACTCACAGATTCCTCTTTAGCTCATGTCCTCCAGAGAGTCCCAGCTGGGGTCTTAAGTGCTCTTCCATTACTGTGATAACTCAGGTGAACGTCTTAAAATAGACCCAGCAAGCACCACAAGGCAGTCAACAATGATCTAAACTCCAAGAGCCCATTTTGCCCAGAATTCAGTGTGACCATTCATCATTACCTGAGCACAATAAACTGTTGTGTGGCATGCAGTGCATAAAGAACACTACAAGTTCTGCAAGCAAAGACTATCAGTCCCTTGGAATTCAAGCAAGTTGCAAGATGTGTGGCATTGTGATCATGCACTATGGGAGTAAAGAGGTCAAGAAGAACCTGTGGAGTCGGTCAAAAAAAAAAAAAAAGCCAACTTTGCACTTGGATGGTTGATGAAAATAGAAAAACAGCTGGGCGGCTTGAGCAATGAAAGCCACAGTGATTGTCTGTAGTTTCATCAAGGACGCCATCTTTATCAGATAAATAAATAATCTCACCTTTTCTCACAACAGATATTTTAATGTGTCAGAACACACAGCCAGCACAAGGATTAGTTAAAGATTAACAAGGAATCTATTCTATTTAAATACATTGCTTTGCAAAAGTCTTCAGAAACCCCTTATTTCTCAATATTTTGCTTTCAAGCAGCCAGTCGTTGTAATTTTTTAATGAACCCTTGCCCAATAGTTCTCTTTAGGACTTTCACAGTTTTTCTTTGGGAATTGGCTGCTTTGTCGTTCATTTTCAGTCCAGTCTGCACTTGGCTCATGTCCTAAAAATGTGAGCAAACTGGACAAATGTCAGACAATAGTCATGCCCTGAGAAGAAGAGGGTAAGATATGCCAAATTAAAAAGGACTGGAATAAAAATCAATGGCAACAGGTCTAAAGAAGTGGTAAATCCAAATGTGAAATTCTTGGTCAAACTGTCTTCAATATGTGCGAAGTAAGTCAGGAGAGAAGGACAAAACATCTGTATACACAGTTGCATTTCACCCAGCTGTGCTGGAGACCTTGTCAAAACTGACTGAAGTAGTATTTTCATATTGACATTGACTTTCAAGCTTGTTTGAATTGTAAAAACTCAGTTTTTTAATCTCATATGATGTACTTTTGTGTATTTTTGTGTATTTCATTAAATGATGGGTGGCTCAAGACTTTTGCACAGTACTGTACCATACTCCACCCAGGCAAATACTGTGTCAACATATCTTGCTTGCTCTTATCTCAGTCCTCACTGTGTTCATCCTCTACATACAATCAACATGATGACTTGACTCAGATTTTTCATCTTGATGTAGGTTTACAGATGCACTGTAGAACATTTGTGTCTCTTACAGGGAAACGAGTTTGTCTTCTAGTTTCACCCTTTACTGTTGCTCCATCTAAAATTTCTGTTCTAACAGAAAAGCTGTTTTACTTCTCGCAAATGTAATTTGGACAGAAAACTAGGGCTTTGCAGTCTGTTCTGTGTTTTGTGGCATGTTTGTTAGTGTTTGCTTCTGCACTTACAAAAGCGCACAGAGGTGTTACTTGGCACTGAAATACATGAAATCACACCACAGAACATCTCAAACTGTTCGACAGTCGACCAAACTTCCTTCCAGAAATCCAAAATAACACCATTCATGATTATTGTTTGCTTTAGGGATTAATCTGGCATTAAGACCACCTCAACTACAGACCTGGCAAATATTCAACCCAAGCCTAATATCAGCCTGGAGCATTCAATTCTGGGCTAAAACTGGGCAAAATAGGTACAGTGTCTGCCCAGCTTTAGTCATGAGGTACAGTGAGCCAGCATGCACCATACTTGCACTCTGAAAATGAATCAGCTAAATTTAATTATATCTAATTTTCTGAAGTCTTTTGTAAAAATCGATAGTTGGCAAGAAACTCAGAAAAAGAGCCTGTTCTAAATGCTAGAAGTTGAATGGTAACAGGTGTGAAACGATGTGAAAATTAAGTGTTTACTGGGGGCAGGAAATGACATGCAAAAGTGAGCATCTGGCAACAAATGACTGGGACAATGATGCAAGAGATGAAAAACTAGTTGTAGTCAGTATGTGTTGTTTTGGGGTAATTTTTGGTAATGAATGAATTTAATCTTCTTTTCCTTAGTAGGAACACAATTGTTAAACCCCTGGCCACAGTTTACTGCATTTCTGATGTTGTCACTGAAAAAGTAATTTTAAAAAAACAATTTGTCCTCAGAAAAAAACATTAGCAGTGTATAAATATTTCAAAGTTCATAAAACAACAATAAACGTCACAGCTAATTAGCTTCAACTGTTCCAATTAATTTTAGATTTCATTTTTCTTTGCATTACTTAACACCCTGATTTTAGAACATACATCATAAAAGGGGTTAGGATTCCTATCATTAACCTATTTAGATCCATATTAATTAAATAGATGTGTTGCTAGAACCACAAAGATGTAATACGATGTGTACAGCATCTTCTTACCTGTTAATGCAAACCTGCAGCAGCTCTGTTGTGTGTTCCATATCGCCTGCTATGACTAATACAGATACAGAAACTGCCTGTAGACAACATCAACAGCCTGCATATAAGTATCCTGCTCCATGTGGCATATGGGAAAGGATGGCAGGAATGAGATTAAGGAATGAGAGGAGGAAGAGAGAGGTGAGAGGTGGACAGGGAGTGTTAGAGGTGGATGAAGGGAGGGCAGGAGAAGTTGCAGGAGGATGGTGGGCTGACAGCACAGGCTGTACTGCTGCTGCCGTTGCTGTAAGAGGCTCACATCACAGTTCTGCCATCTTCCCCACGTCTCCTCCTATCTATCTGGCCGTCTTCGTGCTTGTCGCTTCTCATCAGTTAGAGAGAGCGAACAACAAGAAGAGAGGCGGTGAGAATGGAGAGAGAGAGCTGCTGGGTTTTGTTAAGGAAAAATAACAAAAAGTCTGGCTTGGATGGCAGGGTCAGCGTACTGAAATAAGGGTCCACCATTTAGATGGATCAAAGTGGTTAAAGTACCCTAATTTTATGGGGAGCAAATAAAACTGGCTTTGTCCTTGTAGGTTATGGTGTTAATAAAGACATAACAGGAAAAAACAATCAAATACACCCTCAAGGGAGGAGCCTTACCTAGAAATACACTCGTTTCATTTGGCAGCGTGCGCTTTTGCACAGTACTGCAACTTCGTGCAAACTTTTGTTAGCTATTTGAAGTTGCACTGCTCATTATCTGCCAATTACATTAATTCATATTTAAAAAGGAATTGTGAGTCTGCAATGCCTGCAATGATGAGCTTTAAGTTGTTCAAACTGTTTTTAGAAAAGTATACTACATTAATGAGGAATTGTTGTATTATGAAATAAATTCTTAACAAGATAAGTAGTAATCTGTGATCTAATACATTTAAAAAGAAACCCTCCCAGACACACACAAAGAGCCTAATCTTCTTATAATTTCAGCTTGAGTGTTTGCGGACGCTGATGAGTCTCATGCTCATTTGCAGAAACCTAATTTCATAGTAGTCAGCATTTATCTTTGGGTTTTTTTTAAATATTTAAGTCACTACTGTACATCTGTGTTTATATTTGTGACCTCATCATGCACTGCTGCAGTTTTCTTATACAGGCAAAGAAACACCGACATACAAATGTACTCAAAACTGTCTTTAGTATTTCCCCCACAGTAGGTGTCTCCAGAACCACACTTTGCTTTGATGAGACATGGGCAGACATGCAGACAAACTCACAAGTGTGTTCATCTCATCATAAATATGGATATTGTTGACACTACTACTAAATATGCCGCACAACCCATTGCTTTTCTTCAGTATTGTCATAATTTTGTTATTTAAGCACAAGGAGTTGATACTGTTTTGACATATAAGGCCAATGAACAGTGCAGAGTGAGGAAGCAGGAAAAAAAAAATCACTTTTGTGCCCTGATATGAAGTCATGAAATACAAAAAAAATCTGAGTTTACAGATGGATGCCGGGTGTGAATGAACTGGCAGCAGCAGCAGAGAAGGAGCAGTACGTCTGACAGCTTAAATAGACCACCCAATATAAGACGGCAATTACTCGAGGTCAGCTGACATACCAGCTAATCCAGTGCTACTCAAGCTGTCTGCCTGAAACAAGCATCACTTCATAAAGACACGGTAGTGACATAAAGCGGCTTCAAAAGTTGTTTTTTTTTTTCTTTTATTATCAATGCAGTTAAAAAGAAATCAGATTTGAGGAAAATAAAATGCCTCTGCTGCACTGTTGTCACTAAGCTGAGGGAAAGGGCCATTATTAATACGCATGGGGGAAATAGTTCATGTTGTAATTCTTGTTGCGTTAGGTGCCAAAGACATCTTTACATAATGAAGCATGTAGCTGTTGACTGTGGGCTTTCACTCATTCAGACACCCTGGCTGTAAAGACACTGCTGACAAGCACAGTTCCAGATAAAATTTGTCTTGGCACCATCAACTTTATCTGAATGTTTTGCCCTTCGGATATACTCCATATGAAAACGCCTCAGTTACTGTCAACATCTGTCAGCCCTTCAACACAGAGATTTATCCTACTGACAGACCGTCAAACCCAACAAGGCCAAACCATGAATCCTCTCAGATGATGACAACCAAGGAGTGGAGTATGACAGTTTAATCGGCTGCACTAAAGATGTTGGTGAAGCGCTTTGTCTCCATCTTCAATCCAAGCTCTCACTCTCGTATGGTAATTCTCTCTAATATGTCACTCTCTGGTATCCTATATTGACATAGTTAAATTATACATTGCTTCTTCCTCTGTACCAGCAGCATTTGGAAGATGGTGGCATTAATTAATGAAAAAATTATGAATTCATTAATGACAAAACCTGTTCAAAACATGATATGTCCTTAGCATAAATGTGAAAGAACAAGTGAGTTTTTTCTATCATTAATAACATTTGTGAAAACTACAGCAGAAAATAAGAAAGCTCACAACAGATAATTTAATACAGTGGGAACAAACACAAGTTACTGACTAAGAAAGTGAAGGCTCAAACTAAAGATGAATACATGTTAGGGCTGTGCTATATGACCAAAATCTCATATCCCGATATAAGAATTCTATCGTCCGATAACGATATAAATCACAAAATGTAACATTTTTTGTAAATTCTGTGAATCTCAGGCAGCTCGTCTTGCGTGAAGTGTTTCCAGCTGTGCGTCATGTAGCTGGAGTTGAGTGTTTTAACCGATGCATGAAACGATACATTTTTAGACATAAGCTGTAACGGCCGAGGTTTTCTTCCGTTGTACATAGCTTGTACTCACTACAGCCTGTACATACTTATAGTTATAGAATATTCACAACATACTTCATACCGTGTACATTATAACATACCATAATAGACCCATTTCTGTAATATACTCACATATCTATATTATTGCTAATATATATTGTAATATATCTATATCTCTAAAGCACTTCTGGATGGATGCAAACTGCATTTCGTTGCCCTGTACCTGTGCATGTGCAATGACAATAAAATTGAATTCTATTCTGAATTCTATTCTATTCTTTGTGAGTATTTATTACAAGGCGTGCTGTGGGGGAAAAAAAGCCTGTTCTAACGTTTGAGTCTAAGGTTTATTTTTTAGCGCCTGGCGGCTCTTTTTTACTTCTCATCCATAAATAATCTGCTCTTTCATGTGATTCAGTTTATTTTGAAAAGTCTCAACAGGATCTTGAGCTTTATTGTGAAAGGTTTATGTGGAACATAAACAAGCGGACACGTGATGCTGTTACCGTGGTTGTTGCTAACCACAACGCATAAAAAACAGGCGCTTAGTGTGTGTGCATCTGTAGTGTGTTTATATTAAATATAAGAGAAAGAGAGAACTTAAATTAATATAGCCACTACAGTGACCATCAAAACGATGAGAAAATATTGCCGTAAACAGTTTATTTTGCGACACCACGAAACAAACGATAGCATAAAATGAAACGATAGATGTTTTTATATCGTCATCTGATATATATCGTTATATCGAACAGCCCTAATACATGTAAACTTTTCTCATGCAGCATTTTCTAACTGGCAACAAATCCTGTTTAATTTGAACCAGAACCTGAAGTCACATTCACTTGTTCCACTGAGAACCATGTTTTCAGATAAAAAATATTCCAAGATGTTAACATAATCAGCCAAGATGTTACAGCTCCTCATATACACTTATCAAAGTCTTTGAGTACTCTTATAATCAAGAGTTTAGCTTTATTGGGTTTTCCATTTAACTTTGTCATTGCTTTATAGCCACATGTTGATGTGTGCCTCTGTCCCTTTTAGGTTCTTCTTAGCTCAGTCTTGCTCTTTTTGTTAACAAATTTGAGTATTACTACAAGCTTTCCTTTTTTGCCCTTTCGGGGTAGAGCATGGCAGGTTGCTACATTGTGCAGTTAATTTTAATGTTCTTGCTTTCAAGAAACTTAATGGCTTGCTGTTCCAGGGTTTGTGGCTTCTCTTTCAAAGGGGTTCTTTCCATCTCTATCTCCAATCTTTGCACTTGCGTAAATACGATGTTTGGTGTCCAGGCCACTGATGATTACATCTTCCATTCTTGTATATTGTTCTAAGTCATCAGCTGTTTGCTCAGTAATTATCTTTTCTTTTTCCTTGACAAGGTTCTTCAGCTATTTGATTTCATCCATCAGTTCAAGTAGCACACTTTGTTGTTTACCCACTTTTCTAAGCTGGTCTGACATAAAGTTTGCAAATCTCCTCCAGCTTTTCTTAACTGAATTACTAACTTTCTTTGGTGATAATTTCATTTGTTTTCAACTTTTTTTAGTATTCTTTTCCATTTTCTTTAAATTTATGTACATAAACTATTCATGGATATCAAGATACCAACTGTGCATAAGAGGAAAAGAGAGATACTTTGCCCCATCATCCAGTAACAGGGGACTATGCCAGCTTAACCCATTGATGGTGTATAAGCACCACTGAGGATGTGGTAGCAGCTGGTAATTTTTTGAATAAGGTGACTAAGCTACAAATTACGGTGTCAAGGGAAAAGAACAGTGAAAAGAGCAACTAATAAGGGTAATAAGCTGTAGTAGTCTAGTAAAACATATTTTCCAATATGTAGAAAAAAAAGCTGTTTCCATAAATCTGTTGTAGTGTCTACTAATCCAGATTTTTTTTAGTACCTGACAGATAGACCAAAGGAAAATTTTCCATTAGAGAATATAAAGTGAAAATACAAAGTTTTAAAAATCCTAGGAATGTACATAAGGCAACCCAGCACAGGCACAATGATTTGTCACTAATTCAACTTGAAGGCTGGTTAATATTATCGCATGATGACTGGCCACGTAAATAAAACAGTGACTGAGTGCTCTCATGTGTCCAGGGATTTCTACTTACAGTAGGGCTGCCCTGCTGTCAGGTACATCACCATAACCTTAGAAAGTATTCTCCACAATCCCTTTGAAGGATGTCCAATCTGATTGTGCACTAAAGCTCAGGAGGATGGGATGGGACAGCTGGTCCCTGTGTTAGGAGTCTATAGGCTATATGCCTTCAGTGGCAGTGATTTTAGCACTATGCTTTCTTAACAGACAGACCCAATCCCAATCTCCACCAAGCCCAATGTGCTAAACTCTCACAGATAAGTCATTTAAATGCGAGAGGGTGCAAGGGTCTGACAATTAATTGTTTTTGGAATGTGACTGCTGGGGAGTCCAGCAAAACGCTGTTATTATTATGTTAACATCTTTGGACCCACTGCTGTTTCCATTCAGACCAAATCTGGGAAAGCATGATGCAACCATCTACATGCTGCAAAGAGTTTACGCTTGCCTAGATAGCAACAGCTGCATAATGGGGATCACCTTTGATTTCTCAAGACCACTTAACACGATTCACCTGCTGCTACTGAGAGAAGCTACGGAAAAACATCAGTAAACAGGTTAACTACCACACGGTTTACTGACTAGCTGACACACAGGCTGCAGTATGTGAGACAGGGCAGTGTAATTTGGTGCAGTACAGGAGCTCCACGGGGGACTGTGCTGGCTCCATTCCTGCTCACCTTGCACTCCTCAGAATTTCAATAGTTCTGTGTCATTTGTCCACCAGCCTCAATTTTTTAGATTTTATTTTCAGTGGTGAATTGCTCCTCCACTGTGCACTTTTGCACTGCGCTGCAAACATTTAAAAAATGTAAAAGCATTTGTAAAGAAAAATACTATAATTATGCAATCTGACTGCTTTGTGTAACATATTTTCTAATTGTTTTTGGCTGAAACAATGCAGGAGCAAAAGTCTGCTGAAAATCAGATCAGATTTGTGTTTCAACAAAACAAACATGAAAAATGAAAACATGCTTTGAATAAAAATGGAAAAAGAGGTTTAGTATAAGGCAAAAATCTTACATTCATTTCTTGCTCATCTGATAAACGAGTGCAGATTATTGAAGATAAAAATAAAACTAATTAGAAGATGATGAAAATTGCAGAAACACAATGAAAGCTTACTATCAGCTTTATCTATACTTTTTCTATCAATTGGATTTTGTTAAAACCCCATTAGATGTGCTGATAATCAGATTAACACTGCTTCTGAAAAACTGTCACTGAGCATTTGCAACATAATACAGACTAACATTAGCTAACATGTTTGTTTGGGTTTCACTGGTGCACGTTTAAATAGACAGATAAAATATACACACTCTCAAAGCATCACACAAGTGCAAGTTAAAGTAGCAATGATAAAACACACACACGCAACTATAGCTGAAACTTGATCATGTTTTAGTAAATGTGAAACTTTTCCTTCATAAATGGCAGAGAAAGAAAAGAGCTGACTTTTCACCTGTGAGTGCCCTTTTTTCCTCCTTTTTTTGTTACAAGAAGTTGCATTGTTGCTGGGGAAAGCAAAGTTTTGACAGTAAAGGGAAAGAGAGATGCAACAAAAGTTTCTTTCCTGTCAAAGTGGATTTGGTTTGAAGTGCGCCATGCTATTTCTAAAATTTCAGCTTTTTCTCTTTATGTATCCAGACAATAATGTAAGCAAGGATATTTTCTACCAGGATTAATGGTATGTATTTAAAATTAGTAGTTATGGGGAAAAGCTATGAGGCTTGTGGACTGTATACATTTTCTCTTTGTGTTTATTCTCTATGAATCCATATACAGACCTGTATGTATAATGAAGTTAACTTGTTAACATAAGTTCATGTATCGAGCATCAACAAGCTTTATATAGTTCATAAGACACTATGATGTCATCTATCAAGTTTATATCATGTTTACATTATTTTATATTTATTATTTCTTGATCACCATGAGGTTTATATTTACTTGTGCACTGATAAAATCAAATGAACCTATTAGATATAGACACATTCAGATTAATTGATTATTTGACTGACATATTCACTTTATATTAGAGAAGTGACTCGCTTATAATTTTGACTTTGACCATTTTTCTTTGTGTTTTCTGTGCAGATGCTCATTGTTATTAAATGTCCCTACCTGCATGGTAGATTTTCATTTTTTTAATTATACACTTGGGATATTGTCCAGACCTTCAACTTCAGCAAAAATAGACTTCAAATAAGGTGAGAATTTTAGCTATTTATAAGTGGATTTTTCCCCACAGCAACTTTTCCTTCCTTACTGTACAAACAAACCACTGAAATGGTCTTTTTCTGTGTGCAAATCACAGAAAAACAGTATTCCATTCTATTCTATTCAGCCCTATTTGTTGAAGCTGTAGTTTGATATGTGCTCCTGTCAGACTCCACTTATCCAGTAACAAAGAGCCTGAAGCTTTGCCTCATTAGTAACCATGCAAACGAGATCGCTATTGATATCTTTTAACGAACTGCCACCTCGTCAGTTCGATTTCCTGTTAGCACACTCTGGACAACGTAAATCAACATCCAGCAATTAGTTTCAGGGCAAGGGGATCAGTGTGCAGGGGTTGGATACTGTTGGGTGTAGCTGTTCAATGCACTAAATAGGGTCTGCCTCACTGTTCTTTGGTGTCACTTGCCTGATTGAAATCTGATTAAAAGAAAAAAGTTTATTTTTAAAATTCGATCTATGTAATTGTACATACTGATTTGGGTTAAAGGGGTCACTTTTCCTGCGACAGACTGGGCCCTGCGACAGACTGGCGACCTGTCCAGGGTGTACCCCGCCTTTCGCCCTATGACAGCTGGGATAGGCTCCAGCGCCCCCCGCGACCCTGAAAAGGATAAGCGGAAGCGAATGGATGGATGGATGGATGGATGGGTCACTTTTCTCATGAGTTTAGGTTTTAGTACTAATTAGGGTGTAATGTTTATGTTTAAAAGCTTTAATTGATAGCTAGAATCACAGTGAAACTTACATATCTCTGAGAACGGTAGCTAGAGTAGGGATGCTGAGAGGAAGTACAGCACTTATTTTCTCTAACCACAACTGTCTCTTTCAAACCGACACAATAATGTGTTTCTCGGTAGACTGGACTAACCAGCATACAGAATCTAAAGCGCTGTCATTCTTTTTCAGTAAATTAGATGTGTGTTTTGTAAGCTAATCAGTAAATTAACATCCTTAGCCAACAAAAATGAGCAGTAGTTATCAGAGGAAAAACTCAATGGATCCGCAGTGAGGCTATTTTCACTTTAGAAAATAAGTATTTAATTTACAGTGATTGGTGGAATTGTAGGAGTGTAGGGTGGCACAGGGCGATGTTTAACACTGTCACCTCACAGGAAGAAGGTCAGAGTGTATGTTCTCCTCGTGTCTGCATGTATTTTCTTCAGGTAGTTTGTCTTCCTTACAATGTCTAGCAAGCATGGGGTTAGATTAATTGGTGATTTTTAAATGGCCAGGTGTGACTGTGAGTGTGAATGCTATCTGTGTGTGCTAGCCCAGTGACAGATTGGCAACCTATCTAAAGTGTACCTTGCTTCTTGCCCTATGACAGCTGGGATAGGCTTCTGAATTGGATAAGTGGAAGAAGATGGATGGAAGGATGGTTGAATGGTCACTTATTCCATAATCCATGTGTATGATACAATAAATGCAAAGTACACTTTGTAAACTAGCCACACTGGCAGCTTTGACAAAGCAGTATTAATTGGCACCTGAGGGACAAGAATGGATGAGAAACACTCAAGCAGTAGCATTATGGCTAAAAAAACAGAGTTCTCTAAAATACTTCAAGGAACTTTTCCAATAAGGTCTAACTAGTCCTTTAAGCCACAGTATATAAGGAGAGTTCATGCTTCTGTCTGACATACTGTGAAATTTGATTTAGCCGGATTTCAAATGACTGCTCTCTACCTACCTAAGCCAAATCTCTACTCTCGCCCTCCAGTACTGGCCAGGAAGTGATTTTTCTGTGTAATAGTGTAATATTCATGACATGCCTCTACCTTTTAGTAGCACTGCCTCTCTCTGTCATGTTCTATCTCATAATGGTGCTGCAGTGGAAATGACAAGCTACAAGAGCCGAGACCTTTTTTCGTAGCTATGTATCTTTCTTTTTCTATTCAAGTGAAGGGAAAGGAGGATAAAATGCACACCAATGCTAAAGGAATATGAAGAGACGAATGACATACTGTAAGAAATAATGGAAGTTTTTACCAAGAATGACCTTCTTTTTCTCTTTCAAAAAGTGTTTTATTACTCTATGCATTAAACAGCTGTCATCCCGACACTATAATAACACCAATTTCACACTGAAAAACAGGCCATTTCACTTCAAGCTTCAGTCTGCATTTCTGCAACCAGCAGTTGAAAAAGAGGAAAAAAGAGGGGACCCAAAAGCTGTTTAGCCATTTTCCTTGCTGCTCGTTTCTTATTTTCTACCTTCACTCAATTTTTCTCCTGATCCTTTCTTAAACTAATGAAAATAATAACCTATTTCTGTCACAAATATACTGGCCTCAGCAGAGAGAGTAATGACAAGAGGGAGAGAAATCATTTGATATACTAAACAGGCTGTGAACAGAAACTCAGACTACAGTCTCGGTGCATTAATTGGAGTGCCATTAGCTGGACAGCTTACTTTAAAAACAAAAAAAACCACTCTCAGCAGTAACAAAGGTGACTAATTTTTGCCTCCGTCAAGCCACCGCCACCCTCTTCCCACAGGCATAAACTCACACCCTGACAAACTCTCACACACAGTCATTTCCTTTACTGCGGCTTGGGTCGATTGCATGTGGTGGGTCGATGCTGGTCCACGGATATTCACCATCTCGGGTCTCAGATATGCTAAACAGGATCGTTTATCAGCTGGAGCAGGACCAGAGAATTAGTTTAGAACTTCTGAATGGAGGGCTGACTAAGACCATACATAAATACTGACCATACATAAAGCCTGTTCAAACTGTTGCATATTCTGAAGTGAAATTATGATAACATGTAGCTGAGATTTTTAATGGTGAAGACATACTATGAAAGGACAAGCCCCTGCCATTCTCTACATAAGAACAAGACACCCAGACTTGATGATAAAATTATTGCCAACAGAGGTTTTCCTCCTTATACCATCTTATTTTTCCACTGTGGTCTTTAAACATCTTTATCTGGTGTTTCTTTCCTAAGTAGTCTTTTTGTTTCTGTTCCCTTCTCTTTATTGTTATTTAGTACGGAGCCCCCAGGGGACATGGGAGAAAAAAAAATTGGGGAGGAAAAAAAAAATTAGGGAGGAAAAAAAAAATTAAGACGGACTTTTGCGAGATCTCGCAAAAGTATTGCGAGCGCTCGCAAAAGTATTGCGAGATCTCGCAATAAGTATTGCGAGCGCTCGCAAAAGTATTGCGAGATCTCGCAAAAGTTTCGCAAAACTCCAACAATGGCGGCACGCTACTTAAGTTTTAAATTATTTACTATCTTTCTGGGTCACAAAATAAACTTTTAAATATTTTGCAGGCGTGAATGTAGTGTGTAAACGTCAGATATCTGCTCGGTTTATCAAGAATCCATATTTGCAAAAGGCTCGAGTTTTCGGAGATCTGCACCCACCAGCTCGAAGCTAACGGGAGGTCGAGACCTACTACAGCCGGGAGGAACACCGCTTTCCCGGCACATCGTGCCTCGACCTCCCGGTCGGCTTCGAGCTGGCGGCCACTAGCTCGAAGCTAACGGGAAGTCGAGACCTACTACAGCCGGGAGGAACACCGCTTTCCCGGCACATCGTGCCTCGACCTCCCGGTCGGCTTCGAGCTGGCGGCCTCCGAAGAATGCGGCTAAAACTTTTGCGAGATCTCGCAATACTTTTGCGAGCGCTCGCAATACTTATTGCGAGATCTCGCAATACTTTTGCGAGCGCTCGCAATACTTTTGCGAGATCTCGCAAAAGTCAGTCTTATTTTTTTTTTTCCCTAATTTTTTTTTTTTCCTCCCTAATTTTTTTTTTTTCCTCCCTAATTTTTTTTTCTCCCATGTCCCCTGGGGGGCTCCGTAATTTAGCATCTATATGTGGTAGTTTTGCCTAAATTTTGTGGCCAAAAATTTGTCTTTTTTGCGGCGTACTTCTCTTCGTGGCTGGCTGATGTGTCATGTTTTGTCTGGTCTGTCGAGTAATTTGACTGACTTTCCAACAAGAAGCATTAATACTCACTTTTGACAGATGCTCTGCTGGAAGTCCTAAATAGGCAACGATCATTAGCCAGAGGGGTGCCCTCTACCCACTTTATCTGCCTCTCTAATAACCCCCCTTTTTTCCCCCCTACCTTCTGTTTTGCCTTTCTTTCTAAGTCCAACAACTGCTAAAGGAAAACAGAGAGGCTGGAATATTGAAAGAATGAGGACAGTGTATTTGTCATGGTGGAATAAAAATTCAGTATAATACCATGACTGACTAAATCTTTTCACATGGCGATAAAAACCTCTCAGCGATATGAAACAATGCAGAGCCTCAGTGGCTTCAGCAATCCGCCAAAAAACTCAAAAACTGAACAAAAAACGTGAATATATGAACCACTTTCAAATTAGCTTTAAAAAGTGTTAATCTAGTTTCTTAAGTACTGTGCATCACCTATTTCTAAAAGATAGGGGATAATGGCAGTCCTTATATTGTTGGTAAGGAGCCAAATTACCATCAATCCAGTGTGTTTAAAAAAGAAAAACATGCCAAGAGGACATGTCTAGTTATATCTTTCTGGAGTTTTTCTCCAGAGTGTTGTGTTGTCTCCAGACTGTTGTGTTGTCTCCAGACTGTTGTGTTGTCCTTCTGCTTTTTAACCCTCAGCTGTAGAAGGCTGCTGGGCTTTGTCAGCACCCTGCCAGGCCGGCTGACAGGCATTGTGAACACCCAAGTTTTTGAAAGCGGTAAATCGCCCACAAAGTGTCGATGCAGGTAAAAATTGATAACATAGGTGTATCTACTAAAAATCTCAGATGAGTTGGAATCTGGTGACCTCGACCTTAAGGTCAGAGGTCAAGTTTTCTAAAAATCTTGTGAATGTGATAACTTGAGTATAAAGTGAGGTAGGATTATCAAATTGATAACGTAGGTGTATTTTTCCTCTCTGTGCTCACCAGGATCCCCTTGATGTACAGTTGAGGTCATACATAGCTCAGAGCTACACACCGTGTGCCTATGTGGCAAGCCTTGTCTTTTACTGTTCTTTCCATCTCTTGAAAAAAAACTGTGTGTGGCTATTTGTAATTTCTCCACTTTTCCTTTCACTAACAGAGTCACAAGCCTCAAGGTTTAGTCCTTTGCCTTTACTATCTTCTATTTATATTACCACAAAGATCTTACAGAAGAAGCATAACAATTCTTATCCTTATGCTGATGACTCGAAATCTGTTCTCTTGCTCCTCAAAAAAAAAAGGAAAAAAAACATAATCGAGTCTTGCAGACATAAAACTCTTGTTCTTAAATCTCCTTTAACTAAAACTGTGCTCTCTATCCTTCTACGGTAAAACCACATACCTGACTCGGGGTGCCAGACTTAATTTTGCCTATAAGAGAAGTTCAGAGAAAAGATAAAAAACTAGTTATTTTTTTAAAACTACTTGGTATGTCGTGTTTTCATTGCATGGCAGACTACTTTATTAGCTATGTTCATGTCACATGATCCTAATTTTAGTCCATATAGGTCGTGTCCAAATTCATGGGCTGCATCCTCCTGAGGCCGCATTTGTAGACCGATTACGTCACAGCGACGCGCCGAAGGCTGTCTAAATTTGTAGACTCCTCCGAATGCAGCCGACAAATGGCGGCCGCTACTAAGTTTTAAAATTACTCTTACTAATCTTTCTGGGTCACAAAATTAACTTTTAACATATTTTCAGGCGAGAAAGTAGTTGTGTAAACATCAAATATCTGCTCGGTTTATCAAGATATCGCATATTTGCAAAAGTGCTTTGACGTTTTCGGAGACGTCTGCTACCCACCAGCTCGATGGTCACTGATGCCGCTGAGAACGGCACAACTCCCGGCACATCATTTTCACATCACCGTGGACTTTCGCTACTCGGGTTAAACATAATATACAAGTCACTTAGACAACCTTAAAAATGTTATTGTTGGGCTTTTTTCAGTGTTTTGTTTGTTCGTGAGTAAATCGGTTTGGCTGAGATTAAAGTTATTAGATTAGATAAAATAAAACTTTATTAATCCCCCGGGTGGGTTCCTCCTTGGTTTTCACACAGCTGACTAAACGTCAAATAGAAAACTGATTAAACAGAAGTATGAGACGGACGAGAATTTATGCCAGTGTCCTGTTATATTTTAGATAGCAAGGAGCAGACGGCTGAGTTTATTAAACTCCACCGAGACAGCAGTGACGCTAATCAGAAGGCTAGACCGTCCAATTTCACGGCCGTTTACTTCCGGCCTACCCGACCTTCTGAGGACCCGCCCACGTAGACCGCGAAGGCCGGGTCCTCAGGAGGATGCAGCCCATGAATTTGGGCACGACCA
>NW_024583224.1:0-24341 GCF_018398535.1 Haplochromis burtoni | reverse complement strand
CCTGCACACACAGATATCCCCCTAAAATAGCTAAAACTAAAAACAAACTAAAAACTACTTCCAAAAACATTCAGCTTTGATATTAATGGGTTTTTAGGTTCATTGAGAACATGGTTGTTGTTCAATAATAAAATTATTCCTCAAAAATACAACTTGCCTAATAATTCTGCACTCCCTGTAGTGTCTAACTTTAGGAGTCAGGTACATTTTTATTCTTACTCGGGGCTTGTTGTAGCTAATATCACACAAGCCTGAATTTGTCTTGTGATCCTCACAGAACAGTTATTTTTGTAGAAGTGTTACTGTTATTTAAAGCATAAGATATTTGTCTTTGTTTTTCCTTGTAATGTTTATGACACACTTTGAACTTGTTTTTGAAATCTGCTACACAATTAAAGTTTTGATAATTGTGAAATTGTGAAACTATATGCTCTATATAGTGCAGCAAAGCAAGAGGTAATAGCAAAGTTAGAAATAAACAGTTATGCTAGTATTAATGCAGCTAATTGTTAGGTACTTTATTTATCACTAATTAGCTATTTCTGAAGTCATTGCTACTGAAATAACACTTAATATTTTAAGCACTGTTTTTATTATTATCAGTTAATCACATGCATGTTCAAGCACAAGTTTCTTTTTAAGAGAAAACACTAGATTTGTACATGTACAATAAAAAAAACACCATTTTTTATATTGATTGTACTGATTTATTTCTACAAAAGCTTTTTAAGGACATTTCCTCTGTTTTATATAACATGAGCCCAATGTGTAGGCTGTAAATTAAACCGCAACAAATGCATGAAGCATTCATCAAGCTGTAAGGACTGACTCATGTATGGTAGCATTACAGCCAGTAACAGCAGCAGTCTTTATCTTCTCCTTACATGAAAACAGGATTCGGCACTTCCATTTGCAACAATCATTATTTCAGCCATTAGCTACTGTATTAGCCACCAGAGGCATTTCTAAATCAGCAACATATAGATTTACAAACACACACACACACACGCACGGCGCTGAGTCCATTAAGGCCTCTGCATCAAACAGGAAATACAAACCCTCACGCTCCATCACTGAAAATGAATATATGCAAAACAAATGAGCTGCTCTGGCTTTTAAAACATCAATCACACAATAATCCTGAATTAAGAAATGGGATACAAGAGGCAGGATGTTAACAAGTAAACAGAGACAGCAGTTAAAGACACACAAGGTCAAACATCCTGAAATAGATTGAATCCATTAGTCTATTTAAGCCTTTACTCCTACATTAAAGAGTGATCATGCAGAATGAAATGTCTTTAGTCCATACATAATTGAAATAGTTATGCTGTTCCAGAAACAGATGTGACAAACTTATTATATATGTCCTATACAGTAGAGCATTAAATACACGCTTACCTATTTCCATTTCAGCTGTATTGTGCAACACACTACTCTCCACAGACATTCCTGACACATTGTTTCTGAGCGACTCGGAAACTCCTCCAAGGCATTAGTTTCTCCTTTTGTCTGTCTTCTCATCTTTGTCTCTGTCTTTTGCTTCCAGGACATAAAAGTGGTGCTTTCACTTTCAGGCAGCTCTTAGAAAGCCTGTTAGGTATCTGACTAGAGACAAGCAAGTCAAACGGAGAGAGGAGAAAGAAGGATCCGAATAAATGAACTTCAGAGACTATTGGCATCACGGGGAAAGACAGTGGAAGCAAGCACAGAAGGCAGACATGGAGAGCCTGCAGGATGGAGGCAGGCTAAAATAAGACGAAGGTGGGTGTGAGACGGTGCAAGACAGACAGAGCTGTCTCACAGTCAAATGCTCACCTTTTAACCTTCTTATTGTTATGCTTTCTTCAATATGCATTTTATTTATACTGCTAACTACCTGGTCCAGCTTTTTTGTTTGTTTGTTTATTTTTTTTAAGATGTTGCTGCAGAATGTCTGTTATTATTTCTATAGCTGAGTCAGACCTGCTGCAAGAACCTGATCAGTTCACTCACGCTCATGATGGACCTGATATCCTCGTGTTGGTTTTGTTCCCACATCATCATAATTACTGTTGCTCCAGGTTCAACATTGCAAGGGACCAATCATAGTTTTGCAACTTCGAAAAAAAGACCGCCTTGACAAAAGAAAAACCTGTACTACATCCAGCAACTGGAATTATCTACCCTTAAGAAGGTCACACATTTCAGGATACTTTTCTTTAATAAATGGTAAGCATTATACAGATTTTTTTATTTTTTTGGGGGGGGGAACATTGGCATTTCATATATGAATTCATCGTTTGGCTTGCTATTTGTTTGCTAGTGATAGGCTACTTGATGACAGCATTACCTAGCCAATGTTCTCTATACAGAGCATTTTATAATATATCATAATACATTGACATTAAAGTACAGGTAACTATAGCTGTCATAAAAATGTGGTCAGGCAAAATTGCAGTAGCTTCCCTGATCATTTTACTAACATAAGTAAAGTGAAAAGGATCTAAATAGCCTAGCCTAATGGTTGTGTGCTGAATTAATGAATAAAAAGAATCAACTGTAAATATAATAAACTGGCCCATAGGTTTGGAAATTGACTTGAATTGTCTGTCGAGATTAACTTTAATTTAAAAAAGAGCAAAATTTGTCCTGGCCAGTCATAAGAAAGCTTGTCCTGGGCTGATGTGGAAACAACACCAACACGAAGATAACAGATCGTGTGTAAAATAATCACATATCGTGGGAGACATTTCCACTTTCATTGATAGGATTGACACCAAATATTCACTTATGGTCTAATTTGATAACTTTGCTGAACTTGGCTGCAACATCAGCACCACATCATAGTGACAATATTAGCACAAACCTTTGCTGTGACCGTGTAGGGTGATAATGAAATGCTGGCCAAAAAAGAAGCACTTACTGTAGGAGATGTTTGCTTTCAGAGCTTTTAGTTTTCCTACACGCAGTTAAAACTGTCAAACCACTGCATGAAAATAATGCTTTTTTTAAAACAACAAACTTTGTCTTTTTTCTTAACATAGCCTAACTTAATTTGTCATGTTGGTTAAAGAGAAAGAATAAACATTTTCTGAATTGACCTGCCTGCTATTCAGACCTTCCACCAGCTAAAAACCTGGTTAGCTCACAGGTTGACCGAGCAACCACTTGCCACAAGGCCAAATACAGCAGCTCTCCGCCATTCTCTCTCTCTCCAGACTTTCAAGTCTAACCTTCAGTGCGCTAATGAGTAAACCAAGAAAACAACAAAAGAGTCTGCTTGTTCCCAGTTGATCATATTTGGATTTCCTGACTGTAATCATCCACAAATGTGTCAGAAAGCATGGAAAAAATAACTTTGTGAATTTGTGAAATAACAAAGTGCTACAATATTTGACACCTACTAGTAATACATAAAGGTTTTCTCAATTCATAAACAACATTAAAAGCCATTTTCACAGGTTATTTTGCATTTGATTTGTTGCACTGAATATTTACTAGCAGAATTCAAAAAGTTATAATCCAGTTAAACTAAACAGCTGCACTATTGCAGTACTGGAAATACCAAAAGCCTACCTGGGTAGCCATTAAGAACCCGTGTGTCATAAATTAATGGTCTCTACAGAGTCAAACAGATCAGATGGAGATGTGTAAAAATATAGATTTTAGGGCTTGGCAGGCGTTATCACACACAAACACACGCACACAGAGACACATTTAACCTCTCTGCTGTTTAAAATCATCAAATGAAAGTGACAGCTTCTATTAAAGGATAGTTCATATTTACAGTGAGCTTTTAACTGGACTCAGTCTTCTTTTTTATGAGGTGATATCCTGCAACTAGGCAGATGCTGCAGATGTTTTACGTACAAAAAATGTCTCCCGGCAGGATAGAAAGAAAATAACCATCATGAGGACCAAGTAATTTACGTAATTTATAAACAAGACAATGAAGAAAATTATTTGTTTGATTTCCTTTGGCTGAAGGTGAACATGAAACACACAACAGCTAAAGAACATGTTTGCATTCTGTAAGAAGAGCTGTCTAAGATGGGATTCCCATGTGAACAAACCTGTGTAAGCAGAGTTTATGATGAGCTTGTTAGGTTAAAAAAAAGGCTGAGCTGGTCAGTGTAGCATCTCTTCTAAAAAGCCTAGGCTGACTGGTGTTTGTACGTATCATGTATAAATCTTCTACCCTGGTGTCCATTCACAGCTGTAGGGTCCACTTACACAGGTTTTTATAAAACTAAATATTGTAACAAATTCATGTCAGAGGATTCATTTGCAGGACTTCATTAGATTTTTTTTTCCAAATTCTTTTGCCTCAGGTTCAGAGACTATATCTATATTCATCTGTCTATTTTACAATTTTGTTTTATTAGCACAACATCTAAAACGTCTTCCATAAGAAGGCAGCAGTTTAACCTTCTACCTGTAAAAGTACCACTTTTAATTTCACGCTGTGATCTCACTCCACTAGAGACCAACTTTACTAACTGCAGAGAAAGTACAGAAGTGTCTCCAAAAGAAAAAACAAGCATGAATGTCTCATCACACTGCGGTGGATGATAAAGGCAGTATGGCACAATTTAATAGATACTGTATTAGGCTTGTGGGAAACATACTCAGATACTAAAATATACTTCTGGACTTGATACTCATATGGGTCCATCTCAAATCATAACATTTTTTTTCATTTCCAAGTCCAACCATTTCTAAGTTGTATAAAAATTGTATGACCCAAAGCTTGGACATATATATATATATAATGAATGCAATTAAACTTTTGTTTAATTTATCGAATAATCAAGATATTTTTGAAAAGTGTTCTGCCTCTCACGTTCAGCATGCTTTTAATGCCTCGTTGTAAATTTAGTATATTGTTCTGATTGATGTTACTGTTTGTGTTGTTTAAATCTTCGTCTTTTTACTCAGTGGTACTGAAAACACTGTTACATTTAAAGTATTTTTCTTTAAACCCTTTTGTGTTATTACACTAAAAGTGCCGCTGATTTGTGTGCAAGGTGCTGGGGCTTCACAACTGAATCAATTTTAAAATTGATCGTGACTTTGGTGAATAAGAAAAATCAGGTGCTTCTAAGATCGCTACCTGGCGCCATGCCTGACATGAAGAAATTACAAGGTAAGATTGTGGCAGAGTCATGTCTGCACCGCAAAGCTACACAAATTATTCAACTGCCTAAAAACATACCGCAAACTGCAGTATGATGAATGCATTGAGGACGGTAAAATAATGCATCCAACGTCAACTCAATGTATCTGCATTAACCATCCAGCTTACAAAGATGCAGCTGCATCCATTCGGCCAAAGAGAAGTGTCCACTGAACGAAGGCATCAAGAAAATCAAAGTACCAGACAAAACAAGCCTGCTCTGTAATTTCCCAAAGTGAAGAACATCACAGGGGAATTAAAGAGGAATTGAATACGTTGCTACGAGATTTATTCACATCCATCGTTCAGGTACAATGAATAGAATGAAAGACAACTTATTTGTCTCCAAATAGGTTTTAATTAAAAGCAATGTAACCCAGCGTAAAGGTGAAAGCAGTGGTCTGTTGATTTATTGTGTGTTAAGTTTGGGTTTTTTAAATTACTATTTTTATTTTTCCTCCTAGATGAATTTAAGACCACTTTTGTTTACACATGTGAAAATGTTAACGCAGTATTTTCTTTACATGACAATGCAACAACATTTTTAACACACAAATAAATAAATATTTGTGATAAATGATTGTTATCCTAATATTGATCAATTGTGCTGCACTATGTACTGAAATGTACATAGAAATCCATAAACATTAGATACTATTTTTGTTAATGTTTATTGATTAGGGCTGTGGGGCTCAAATATCAGCAGCACAGGAAGATAAACTACTGCAGACCTGATTGACATAAAAATGAATCTTTCACATTGTTACATTCTTTTCTACACAACAAGTGCCAATTCTCACCTCTTTATTACTCTTGATAAATCACGTGCAAATCTCAGAACAAGAAGACATCTGAAAGAGACTGTCTGATTTAGAAAATACTTTAATGCTATTTAAAGAGAATTAAATCAAATCGATCAATAAAGCACTTCAATGATGCAGAAGAGTAAAACATTAGAAGAACAGCATTGTGCCGACATATTAAAGCCTTAAAACTTTGCAGCATTGCACAAAAATGTGTCCGTTTCACAAGCTGCATTTATCAGTTTTTGTATTGCTATAAATGTAAGTCAGCATAGCCAGAAAAACAAGATCTTGTCATCTCTCGTGAGCACAAACCTTGACTAAGCCTTTCTATTTTCATCTCACATGCATCCACAAACAGAAGCTGTGCACACACTCGTGTCCCTGGTCGCCAGCATTAATCACTGAAATGTTCAAATTGCTGTTAAATTGTCCGTGGTGCAAAGTAAACCTTAAGCCTGAAATAGAGACAGGAATGACACTAGATTTAAGCTCTGCGCTCTTAGAGAGTGGCTCTATGTGAATGCGTGTATGAATGTTTTATCATCTCTGAGATTCATACACAGCGTCTGCCTCTTCGCAGAGCTCTGATTAATTATACAATATCTGACCTCTTAATGTTCACTTTGTTAAACTCTCTCCAGCTCCCGTTCTGTTCCTCTTAATCTCTTTTGATCTCCTATTCCTCCTCTCAGCTCTGATCCTGCGTAGAAACGCAGAAAGAAAGTGCACGTTTGTTCCTTTCGTACTGTGCATACCATGACCTTTTAGTCTCGTTTCAATAAAGCGCAAACTGGCACTTTTAGTAGAAAATGTGGGGCATAAATATTTTCTGCATGACAGAAGGAAGAATCCCAATAAGTGTTTTCTCTTTTATTGGTAACGATTTTCTAGGTGACCTCCAAGCTGAAATGATTGGTTGCCCCATGTTTTGGTGGATCAGTTTCATGAGAATTGACTGTATGGGGTTGTGACAGATGAATGGCCTGGTGACACCTTGTGCTGCGCAAATACTATTAAAGCATGATCAGGATTCAATTTAAATGAGTCCGAGCTATTATTTCCTAACATTTAGCAAATGTCTTTGGAGCCTTTACCAGATGCCACTTGGTAAAGATTAGGAAATAACTGCAGGTAGTCATTTCTGGTTCCGTGTTTTTAGTTGGTGTTGGCTCTTCAGGATTTCAAAGGGCTCTGAGTTGGTTCAACCTTACCGTAAAGCCTTTAAATGTGTTTTACTTGTCAGGAGTTGACCTTGCAGGGATAATAAAGTACTGATGACATGCATTTTACAGATTCATTCATTGCTTGAAGTTTTCTAATACATTTTGATTTTGGAGACAGTGCTCATTTTTCTCTTTGACACGTACAAGGAAAAGATCCTCGAGATCAAACATTGCCTTTATTAAGAGAATGTTTCAAGAATAGTGTTTTTGAATTTTCTCCTTTTTGTGTTTGACACACATTTACTAATGCAATCCCACTGGCATGCTCAACTAAGCATTTGCCTTTCTGTTACTATTCAAACATATATAGATTCAGACATAGATCTATAGGAGCTTCATGTTTTCATCTCCTTGACCAAGTTGCCAAATTGGTTATGAAATGCTATCCACACATTATGTGCAGTAGGTAAAGCTTATATTTATTATTCACTCACCAGCTGTGTACACCATCTGTCAGTTCTTACAGTTAAACAATAGAGACATCATAGCACACAGGCAGCAGAATTACAACAATGTTTCGAGAATAGCCTAACCTTTAATGACTTGCCATATCTGTCCACATAAAGACAGTATAGCTGCAGTAGCTACAAGCTGACATATCAACAAATATATCATTTTCTTGTTATTTTGCTTCATCTGGAATGTTTAATGATACTGTGCTATTATGAGCACACCCATGCTTTCCCTACTGTGTCTGCAGTGAAAATAGTTTGTTAGGATCTTCTAGAAAAATGTGCTTTTGGCTACAAAAAACTGCATACGATTATGAACCTTTTAAGAGACAATGCGATGGATATTGAACTATGGATAGAGTCATTAGGAATGGTCACCTTTGGACACATGTATTTTTCTTATGTATGTGTGTGTTTTATTTTTCTTGGGGGGTTGTCTGCTTGTTTTGTTTGTTTTTCAAAGATAATAAACTGGACTAAATGAAAGAGAACTAAGTTAAAAGTTTAGGATTCTGGGAACACAGACTAGTCTGGTGGCATGCCATTTAATAGAAATATTCCCATTTCCATTCATGAATACATATACATTTAAAATTACCTAACAAAAACATAACTTATGATCACAGAGAAGCCCATTTTTATACAATGCATTTCAGCAACTCCAATCCCCCTTTTGCTGTTTACTGTACAGTATGTGCATTGTTTACTAACCTGTAATCCAAACCTGCTATAACATGATTGGCCTATAGAGCTCCTACTACAACAAACAGAAACCACAAGATTATATAGATTAAAAGGGTTTGTTCTTTGGAAGGTTAGAAATCAAAATCCCAGTATCGGGAGCTATATGGAGACAGTGGAAGGTGCATTTGTGCAGTAACACAAAAAAGTGTGCTTGCCGTCAGAGTGATCTCTTACGCTCGGTTAATGCTACTCTTGTCCTTGAGCTACAAATGCAAATGACAGCTAGCTCCATTTTCCCCAACACACAGCTGGAGAAGCATTTTAAAGCATCACTTTCCACCTCTTTTCACCTCCTCTGTTGTTCCCAAACACACTCAACATTTACACTGTAGGAGTGTTTCTGCTGTGTAGGGCAGTAATGACGCATAGCTCACACGCATTAAAACTTTCCACCTCTGCCCCTCACACTACAGAAGCACGTCATTTTCAGACAGGAAGGCCACAACCTTGACTTGATTTATTTACCTCTCTTCTCCACATTCTGCTCTCCTAGTGTCTGTTTTTAACCATTTTCTTCTGCATGTTTGTCTCAGTGCCACAACTTCTCTCTTTAAGGGTTAGGAAACACTCCTTGCTTCTACAGGCATTTAAAAAGTCAGGCTGGTGAGAGGTGAGAGGGACGATCTTGATGCAGAACCCTGATGGATGGTCCTGACCTTGCGCTGCCAGCGAGAATGTGAATGTGTGCGCGCTTGTGTACTCACATAAGCAACCTTTTGCAGAGACATGACAAGGCCATTGATTCTGGCCTATAATTGGACGGCATCACTGTAGACGCATCCAGAGCAGGCCTTGCATGCGTATGTGTCATCACTTTAACAGGAAGTATTTACTGAGCTCTGCTTCAGAAATCGATTCACATTCAAAATGCGGGACTTTGGATCTGTAAGTGTTTGAAAGTTATCTTGCATCTCAAACTATGAAATCCTAGGATATTTTAGCAGTATTCTTGGGTTGGGTTAGTTTATTTATATGACAATTTTTTGTATATGGTATTTGCTGAAATTTGCATAGTTGCATTCAAAAGCAAACCACTCAAATTTAAGTATGTCAGACACAACCATTCGGAGAGAAACCATTGGCATTACAGAAACACACACGACATGCCTTATTGTGCTAATACTGAACCCTATTATTTTCCCCAGGAAGTCTGGTGGAAAGGGGAAAGTAAAGAAAGGGGAAGAACTGTACAAAATAAAATGCTTTTTATAAACAATTAAACTCAAAGAGACAGCAGAGCGGCTATTATTATTAAAACACACACACACACCAAAACTTAGAAGATAGTTAAAAATTAAAGTAAGCCAAACAGTCGAAACAGAATGATTAAAAGAGAAAGAGCAGTTGTTCACAAACACACAGGCCATATGCTGTAAGAACAAAAGCACTCTGACATTGGCTGTGTCCTCTCCTTCAGCTGAAGAACAAGAGCTGATTTCTGAATGGAGCCAGGTCAGTTTGTGTTTAAGCTTTGTTTTTTGTGCTATTTTACTTTGTTTTCAGTCTTTGATAAGTTAGTTTTGGATGTCAAAGCTACTCACATAAACCACTTCATAAGATTACTACGTCATATAAATGGTAAATGGCCTGTATTTATATAGCGCTTTACTAGTCCCTAAGGACCCCAAAGCGCTTTACATATCCAGTCATCCACACATTCACACATATGAAAAGATTCCTTTCTGACCTGAAGATGTGGGAGTGAGGCTGGTCTCTCTACTGCCATAGGAGGTGTGTCATAGCATTGTTGCCAGAGAACACTTTATGTACTCACTGTGACGTCTGTGAGTGTTTCCACTTAAAAGGACCAACATATTCCAATGAACGCTGTCTTTCTCCACTTTTAAACTGAAGTTTAGTTAAGATTCAGAAGCAAAGTCAGTTACTTTCTAGCGTGTTTCACTTCCAAATATACATGTTAATATCTATCCATCTAGTGATCTTCTTAGCCACTTTTCCTATTCAGGTATCCCAGTGTTCATATGGTAAAAGCTAAGGTACAACCTGGACAGTTCACCAATCTATCACATAGAGACAGACTACCATTCAAGCTCATATTTACACCTATGGCCCATTGAGAATTACCAATCAATTTTTGGATGGTGGAATAAAACTGGAGCACCAGAGGAGAATGCACAGGCAGAAAGTGCAAACTCCCCAGAGCTGGTTGCTAGCTAATGGATTTGAACCCAGGACTGTCATGCTGTGAAGCAACAGTGCTAACCACTACGCCAATGTGAAGGAGACCACATCATAGGCTTTTATGATGCTATATTCAGTTATATGAGAAAAATTCATTGGGCATATTCTGCAATCAATGTAGGGCATAAAATTACATCTTTGATTATGAAATTACAAAAAAAAGAAAATATGGAGAAGACACTTGGCAGGTGAAGGTGAATGCAGTGAATGTAAGATTTGAATATTGAATTATTCAAATATTTGAATAATTGAGTACAGGCCTGTACAAAGCATATTTTTATTACAATTACTGATTCATTTTCTAGCCATGTTATTTATGTATTTTACGCACTACTGCTGTTAGTGCTCATCAGTAAATCACCAAATAGTTTTGAATTTATTTACTTCTCACTCTGTGTAAATAGGTTTATAAACTTGTGTTCAGTATTTTGTCCAGTCTGGTTTACTGTACTAAAATGTGAATATGATGCTGTGATTCACGTAGGATGCACGTTATTTTCTTCTTTTTGGCTGAACAGCACTCAGTCAGAGACAATCTGCTGTGCAGTAACATATGAATGAACATCTGGAAAGATACAGCCCACTGAAACTAATTATTTTTCTAGCTGCCACACCAGTGCAACAGCATTTATTTAGTAAAGTATGACATAATCTTCTCTTAAACATGTCCTTCATGTTTATGTCTATGTTTGTGCAGTGTGTTATCTCAGTTAGATATATAAACAAGTGTTATTACCCAGAAACCAGTGCTGATTAGTATTTCGGTTGGTGGCTGCCAGGCAGCCAGTCAGTCTAGGGCAACCACCTCATTTTAGTGGATCTGTCCGTCCAAGACTGTGTTCAGCCATTCTGAACTTTGACCGAATGTTTAACAGCATTTTTCACAGAAAGCTTTTATAGCTTTCAGCTAAAAAGGACAATCAACTCTTAACCTCTCCCCTGTGCTTTTTTCACTGTCACTTTTTTTCTCTTTTGAGTCGCCAAATGCACATTTTGTGCTTTCATTGGGAAAGCTCCAACTTGGCAGTCTTTTCACATTGACTATATAGAAAATAGGCTTTCTGGACTCTCACAGTAACTGCTCCAACTTTACTCTGAATTAGAAGTTGCTCAGTAGAATGAGTAGAACCACAGTGCTCCACTGGTCGCAGCTTTTAGTTGATGCTATATTGTCCTCAGCATGAAAGTAACGACAGATGAAAAAAATCACATTCACACTGTTTGAGCTGTATGTGTGTATGCATGTAAATATAACCCAAGTGCTGACCCTGATGCTTTATACTTTTCATGTCATGCCTCTGTACTCCTGTGCAGCACTTCTCACAACTTTAACCTGCTAAACTTTGGTATCTGTGAAACCGCAGGGTCAGACTGTGTACTTACAGCACATACTGCATCAACAGAGGCGGAACAGCACAGAAATCTTTTAAAATGCATTCACAGGATTTAAAAGTCCATCTGTATCCCATCCGATTCCCATTAGTTGGTTTCATAACTAAAGTCTGGGACACACTGGAGGAGTAAGGTGTAAACATAATTGTTTAAATGAAAAATTGTGAAGCTTTGTTGGCACCAAAGCTCATCCAGCTGGTGACAAGCCTTTTTCAACTCAGCATTAAAAAAAGAAGAAAAAGGAACATGAAATCACAAAACATGTTTCACATCCACCATTCACAACAATCTGTGCAGGTGTCGACTGCTGTGTGCGCGCGTGTGAGATCAACATGACGAGGCTAAAGAAATGTTTCGGTGAAGAAACTGTTGCTGCCATTTCCACACGTTACATATTAGATGCCTGCTGAGTTTACCAGCTTGTTTGGAGTCACGCTGTGTTTGCAGGATGTGTGCTATAGTTGCTACATGGCGTGAGCTAACTTACATAATTTGTACATTCACCTCAAAGATAAACTGACGCAAAAAGCTTTGCATACAAAAATGTTCAAATGTGTAGATTCTTACCAGTATTTCATTTTACTTTTTATATGTGTACTAATTAAATGCATACTTTTTCATGTGTATGAAACCTTTTACTTTAGTTTTACATGAGCTTTCAGCTTGCATGACTCAGAGAAATAGCAGACCTCAACTGCATCTCCACAACTAGTAGTGGAAAGACTGCAGGGTCCCCATACATGCCATACATTAGTGCTATGATGCAAATAGGCTTTTAGCAGGTAAGCACTTAAAAAATCTGAAATCTCACACAGAGTAAAATGAATGCAGATATAACTTATATTAAAGTAATATAAAAGAAAAGCATGAACAATTTAACACTAAAAGCAATGAGCTAATCTGCTGTTAGAGATTAGCTTCTCCTTGAGGTGGTTCGACTTTACCATTAGGAGTAGTGAGTCAAAATGTTCCCACTTGGTGCTGTGCCATTTCCAGTTATTCTAAGTACCCCAAAATAATTAATGCAAATAGTTGCTATAAATTTATGTAAAAGGCTTTTCTAATTTAACCGTATGATGAAAGCATTTAGGTTTTATTGGGTTAGGTTTATTTCTATTTCATGTGCGTTACTGTGTGTTTTACATCCAACACACAGCCATAAGCAGTGTATTTGTCCACATGAACCCTGTTCTCTTCCCTTTGGCTCACAGACCTGAAATCCCCATCGATGAATCCTCCAGTCAGATTATTTTCCAGAAATACTGAACATTCTATTTAGTTCTCTACATAAAACACTGAGCTAAAGGCTCCCCGTGCATTATTTCCATTTGTGTAAAAAGGTTTCTGATCCCATAGAGACCCAACAGTCTGTGCAGCCTTCAGCTCACTGTTGGACCTAAGTGTCGCTCACTACTTGCCCCACGGGAAACTGTGGGCAGAGCTTTCAACACACAAACTCTACGCTGTGTATTTAGAGCCAAATGGCAGAGATGAGATAAACAAGTGTCTGTTAAAGAGATGCAAACATCTAACAAACTAAAGACAGCCAAGCACTTTCCCATGGATTTGAAAAAACTACATGCGAGCTGAGCAATATCTGTGCAATCAGAGCTGGATCACAGTTATTGTGGAATCTCACTGTTTTTCTCCACATTATATGAAACAACACTGAGAAAAACTGATGTGAACAGTATTCATGTCCAAGTTTATTTTATTTCAGCTTATACCTAAAACATATACGTTTCTGGACTTCTTCCAGAGGGGATGTTATTTTTAGATTACTCTTTAGATACCTGTATAACCACTTACATGTACATATCTACATGTATGAGCATGTAGCATGTCGCCACAGACCTCATGCTTATATGGAAGCAGGAATTAACGTCTGTGTCAAATTAACTTTGCATAAGGAGAAAGGAGTAAGGTGCTTGTCATTTTTAACAGATGTGTGGAGCATGAAAAACTCTTCCAAAATCAAACTCTTAAAGAAAAGTTCTACGGTAACATTCAGAGACATCTAAGGATGAGAATTTGTCACAAACAATCTATACTGTAGTATGTGCAATTGTGCCATTGTGCGCACAGTGCTTTAAAAACAACGTTTGTGGGCCTCACCAAGATATCCTTCTCACCAGATTTAGCTGTCAACAATTTGTCCCCATCCGTAGAATAAAACCAGTAGTCACATGTAGACAGAATGCTGGAAGCTGCCCAGATTTGAACAAGAAACACACTGAAGTAGCCAAAATTAATTTAGGTATGATTTTTATAAAGCAAAACTTTTGATCACACCTCTTACAGTTATGTGAAAAAGAAAATCTTCACAAGGCCTCTGAGCAGTCCTTTGAAAAATTAAGTTCTGCTTCCGCAAGAATTAGGAGAGCATGTAGCAGCTCAATGCTGCTAATCAAATGCACTTGATTAACCTATCATCAGTAAATGTGAGCACATCTATAAAAGCAGAACTTTTGGCAGTTTGCTGGTCTGGACCATTCAGGTGCGTGTTACCACAATGTCAAGGTTTTAAGGCCATTTCCAAACGATCTGAACGATCTACAATTATAAAAATTACCGTAAGTTTCGGGCTATAAGCCGCTACTTTTTGCACAAGCTTTGAACCCTGTGGCTTTTAGTCAGGTGCGGCTTTTCTATGGATTGTCCATGATTTTTGTGATATCGTAAGAGGATTTTTTTTGGTTGTTCTGCAGTTGTACTGCACTTCCGCCAGGCAACGTAGTGCTGTACAAAGTAGCGTGAAAAACAAACTTGATAAGCAAGAGCAAGAGGAGTATTACAGGAGCAAAGGAAGCTTTCATTCACAAACCCTCAGTATGGCAAACAAAAGAAATGCATATGATGCAGCTTTCAAATTAAAGGCAGTAGATTTGGCTCTTAGCAAGGAAAATAGAGTATATATATATACTATAGTATACCCTTGGTATAAACGAATCAATGGTGAGACGTTGGAGACACCAGCGTGATGAACTGGCTCAGTGCAAAAAGACGAAAAAAGCTTTCAGAGGAAATAAGAGCAGATGGCCCAAACTTGAAGACTGTATTGAAGACTGGGTGAACACACAGAGAGCAAACGGGCGAGGTGTTTCAACTGTGCAGATCCGACTAAAAGCCAAAACAGTCGCCAACGAAATGAAGATAGAAAATTTCAGAGGTGGGCCATCCTGGTGTCACAGATTTATGAAATGAAAAGGACTGTCCATCAGGGCGCGGGCGACTGTGTGTCATCAACTCCCTCCCGACTATGCAGAGAAAATAAGAAAACTTCCGCAATTTCACTCAAAGAAAGATAAACAAATATTCCGTCGGACTGGACGAGATCATAAATATGGATGAAGTGCCGTTGACATTTGACCTGCCCCTCACTAGGACTGTTAACAAGCAAGGTGAATCAACAAGCAAGGTGAATCAACCATCACTGTGAGAACCACTGGCCATGACAGAACGAATTTCACTTGTGTGCTGGGCTGCACAGCGTCAGGGTTTAAACTTCCACCAACGGTGATTTTTAAGTGGATGACTATGTCAAGAGAAGAGATCCCGAGCGACATCTCTGTTAAAGTCAACAAGAAAGGGTGAATGGTGGAAAGCGTAATGAAGGAATGGCTGCAAGAGTGCTATGGGAAGCGACCTGGAGGATTATTTTGCCAAAGAAAGCGTTGCTTTTTTTGGACAGCATGAGGGCCCATATCACAGATTCTGTGAAAGCAGCCATTAAGAGCACAAACTCGATTCCAGCTGTGATTCCTGGAGGCACAACGAAGCACCTGCAGCCACTCGACATCATTGTGAATCGTGTGTTCAAAGTAGCACTACCCGTGCAGTGGGAGGCGTGGATGACAGTCAGTGCGCCCCAGGGTGGCTGTGGCTACAATGTAACTTGCCATCACCAGTGTGTGAATGTGAGTGTGAATGGGTGGATGACTGGATATGTAAAGCGCTTTGGGGTCCTTAGGGACTAGTAAAGCGCTATATAAATACAGGCTATTTACCATGACGAGCGGCGATAAATCATTCACCAAAACTGGTCGCATGCGAAGAGCAAGTTTTGCCCAAGTCTGCCAGTGGATTCTGACAGCGTGGGGAAGTGCGAAAACATCCACAATCACCAACGGATTTCGAAGGGCTGGACTGCTGCGTGATGGAGAGGAGGACACCGCCACGGCCCTGCAGAGGGTGTTCGACTCCGACACTGACAGCGAGGATTTCTTTGGTTTTGAAAGCGACAACGAAGGAGAGAAGCGGAGAGTGGATGACGAAGCCATCCTGAGCCTGTTCGTTTCCGACACTGGAGAAGAGGACTTTGGTGGTTTTAGGGCACAGGAAGAAGAGAAAGATGGTGGTGATTGACTGGCTTTTCTTCTTGTTAAAGCCGTGTCACTGCACCTGAGCCTAAAAGGTAGGCCGAATCTATTTTTCTGGTGTGCTGTAGGTTATTGTTATGTACTACATTTATTACTCATTTATGAAGCACAGTACATGTTTCGTACTTATAATTACCGGTACTTATACATATACATAAAAAGTTATGCAAATATGTACCGGTAACTTGTTTTTCAAAATATTAATACAAGGGATGTGTTCCCAAATAGCCATCTCTTTCCTGACAATCCCCCTTGTGCATATTCTCGTACATATGGTAAGTAAACATTAAAACACCTTTAACAAGCAGGAAAAGCGAAATTAAACAAATAGGTTTTTAACCGTGATTTAAATGATTGGATAAGGTTAGACCGTGCAATGCTCAGAGAAACTACAGGACCTGCATCTCAGACACTATAGTCCTATTAAAACCTGTAAATATTAATATTAACTTAATAACAGTACTTCTTCTTTGGAAGGGTTGACAGGTGAAAATACCTATAAATGACCACAGCTGCACAGCTTGGGTTTGCAAAATTGCATCTGATGGTTGTTCCAAAGCAGTGGTGTCCAACTCCAGTCCTCGAGAGCTACTATCCTGCAGCTTTTCAATGCATCCTTGTTCCGACACACCTGAATCAAATGAACAGCTTGTTACCGGGCCTTTGCCGAACTCGATGGCATGCTGAAGAGGTTTATCCAAACCTTTAATTCAGCTGTGTTGGAGTAGGAAAGTATCTCTCAAGTACTGGAGTAGAACACCTCAGACTAAAGTGGAAATGTTTGGCTATAATGCACAGCACCATGTTTGGTGAAAACAAAAGGCAAAATATTAGCAAAACCATCAGTGTCAAATATCAGTGTTCCGTTCATCTGGAAGTAACTTTTTCAGTGAGAGAAACATTTCGTCAGTCATCTAAGTGACTTCTTCAGTCTATCTGAGACTGAAGAAGTCATTTGGATGAGTGATGAAACATTTCTCCTAATCAATCTAAATGGTGGTGGTGGTGGTGAGGGGGGGTGACGATTTGGGCTTGTTTTGCAGTCATAGGTCCTGGGTACCTTGCAGTCAATGAGTCATCCATGAACTCCTTTTATATATCAAAGTATTCTAGATTCAGATGTGAGGCCTTCATCTCAGCAGCTAAAGCTAGGCCAAAATTTAGTCGTGCAACAGATCAGTAGTTCCAAGGACAGCAGCAATTCTACAACTGAAGACCGTCAAAACAAAATACTTTAGCATTAAAATGGTCAAAAAAAAAAAAAAAGTTCAGATCACAGCCTGATGGCGAGCTGTGCATAAAAAAAAAAATGTACACAAACCTCAATAAACTGAAGCGTAAAGAGGAGTGGAACAACATCTACAACAATGTGAGAAACTGAAAGTCACACAAAAAACATTTACTTCAAGTTATTGCTGCAGTTTTCTAAAGTCTTGTATCACACAATTCCACCTCCCATACAGCAAGTTATTAAAAAGGACTTCTTTGCAGACATCCAAAGACATCTACACCCTCCTTTTCTGACAGCCATCTAAATGCATTTAGTAACAGGTAGCCAACACCCTTTCATGCTGTTCCTTAAGTAAAAGATTATGGAAACAGATAAAAAGATGAGCTTGCCACTGAAAAATAAAATCAAACAAGTATTGTCAGACTACAGAGCATAGATGGTGCAAAACAAAATGACATGTGCAGAAAAATATTTCAGGCTATAAGTAATGATAAGAACAATGATAATTATGACAATAACATATAGCATAAATTTAAAATAAATGAATAATTCATTTGGAAAAAGAGGAAGCCCAGTGACTGCCAGAGTGTGAACACCCCTCTGAGCTGTGAGTATCTGTGGCACACACACACACACACACACACACACACACACACACACACACACACACAGTCAGAAGGAGAAGTAGGAGGTAATAAGAATGGAGATTAGACTTTCGATTAAACTGCTTTCTTATTCCGCAGCCCTCCAACAGCTTTGACACGCAGCGTCTTAGAAGCAGCCGTGGCCAATTCGCCTTCAGCGTTTACAAACAGAAATGACTTTGAACGCTTACTTCTGAGAGTGTGTCTGAGTTTCCAATCGGCAGCCATAGCACTCAAAGGGGAATGTGTCATCGCTTGTGCAGGGGAGTTGCAAAAAATTGCATTTGTGTGTGTGCGCATGTTTGCTCATGCATATGCATATGGAACAAATACATGGCGACGTGAAATAAACAAAACAACAAGGAAGCTGTCAGCAGATTGCAGACAGGGTCACATGAGAGGGTGGTGATGGTGCATGCTCATGCTTGTACACAAACAAATACTCATATTCTCACACAAAGCAGGTCACAGCTAGAAATGAAGTTGGATAAAAAGACCAACTGCTGTCACAAGATAGCAGACATATGAGCCTCTGTGAGATTCACAAGTTTCCTTTCAAAACAAATGATGGAAATTTACCGCTGCACATTTTAGCTGACGTGTAACACGTTTGATAAACTTTCCGTTTAGATACCAGGGTAGAAAGGGTTGTGTAGCCAGAAATCCTGTTACAGTATATTCTGTGACAGTGGTGGATGATCACAGAGCCAATGTTTTAAATATTGAGGTCAATGTAGCAGGCTGATTTTTTTTCCACATTGTGCCTATGTATGATATTGGTGAGAACAGATTTTCCCAGAAAGATCATCTCAGGCGCTCTCCCCCACCCACATGTTGTTTAAAGCCATTTGCGAGAGACAGGAAGTCAGAAGAAAGCTGGTTTCAGTGGAAGGTTGGGCTTAAAACAGAGGGATTAAATGACTTGATTCAAACAGAGGTTGAACTCAAGGCCCCCCAAACTGTGTAAAACATAAATAGGGATTATTTTGAAGTATAAATTATTTTAAAGTAGAGCTGCATACTCTTCTAAGACTGCATTCAGGCTAGCCTGAGAGCAGTACAGGCAATTCATTCTGCCAGTCCTATTTAGCAGTGAGTGGATCATCATAAGCTGAATCTGTCTTAACTTGACTGGGACTGAGGAGGAGCTTCTTCCCGCAGGCAATACGGTCTCTCAATCACACCACCACACAGTACTGACCCATACATACAGTTCTTACACACACACTGGACATTCTGGACATTGTTTTCATTTCATCACTTAAATCACTTTAAGCATATTTGCACTGCAGAAGACATAATGTGGATTGCACAACACTGGACATTATATTCTTCATTTCCAGTTAATACTTGTACAGCTGCTGTTATTGTGTATATATATTTATTTATATTTCTTCATACATTCTTATATAGTTCTATATTGTGTATTTTGTTGTACAGTTATTTTATTTTCAACTTTAATTTATATATTTTATCTTATTCTTTCCCAGTTAAATTTACCCTTCATTCTAATTTGTGTTGTACAGTTATTTCCTACGGAGCCCCCCAGGGGACATGGGAGAAAAAAAAATTAGGGAGGAAAAAAAAGAAAAATTAGGGAGGAAAAAAAAAAATTAGGGAGAAAAAAAAAATTAAGATGGACTTTTGCGAGATCTCGCAAAAGTATTGCGAGCGCTCGCAAAAGTATTGCGAGATCTCGCAAAAGTTTTAGCCGCATTCTTCGGAGGCCGCCAGCTCGAAGCCGACCGGGAGGTCGAGGCACGATGTGCCGGGAAAGCGGTGTTCCTCCCGGCTGTAGTAGGTCTCGACTTCCCGTTAGCTTCGAGCTAGTGGCCGCCAGATCGAAGCCGACCGGGAGGTCGAGGCACGATGTGCCGGGAAAGCGGTGTTCCTCCCGGCTGTAGTAGGTCTCGACCTCCCGTTAGCTTCGAGCCAGTGGGTGTCAGATCTCCAAAAACGTCGAAGCACTTTTGCAAATATGTGATGTCTTGTAAACCGAGCAGGTATCTGACGTTTACACAACTACATTCACGCCTCAAAATATCTTAAAAGTGTATTTTGTGACCCAGAAAGAGTAATATTACAATTAAGTAGCTGCCGCCATTGTTGGAGTTTTGCGAGATCTCGCAATACTTTTGCTAGCGCTCGCAATACTTATTGCGAGATCTCGCAATACTTCTCCGTAATTTTTTTTTCTCCCATGTCCCCTGGGGGGCTCCGTAATTTCCTTTTTAACCTTAATTTATATTTTATTCCTTCCTAGTAAAATTGACCCTTTTTAATTTTTCATATTTATTTCCCTTTTTAATTTTTCATATTTATTTCCTATCTTATTCATAGCCTTTTCCTTTTTTGTTTTCTTTAGGTCACGAGCAGTTGTCCAAGCATTTCACTGCATATCGTACTGTGTATGACTGTGTACGTGACAAATAAAATTTGAATTTGAATTTGAACTTTGGTTGTAATGCAACACGAGGTCAAATAATGCACTGTCCAATCAAACACAAAATACTAGATCTTTAGTATATGACACTTTATGGAGTCAGCTGGCATTTCTTCCATGTTTCAAAGTTCTGAACTTTTTATGACATTTTTTACAGTAAAATAGAGGGCAAAGGAGCTCTTTTTCATTGATTGCTTTTGATCCAGCCATGCACTTTTGTAATTGCGTATCCAATTCGGGTTGATGTGAGGGCTGGTGAGGTGGGACACACAATAGATAGGTTCCTGGTGGATTGTTGGGCTAACGCAGAGAGAGAAACACACCCTACAGTAGATCTGAAATGAACAGTTTACTTAACATTCATGTCTTTGAAATGTGGGATGAACCTGGATTTTCCAGATGGAGCTCACGCAGGGACAACATGCACACATCCCAGAGGCCTCACTGATTTGAACCTGCAACTTTCTCCCACAGAAGCAACAGGCCTAAACTGCTCCTCCATCAGGTTAGATTTTATTATTCACTCTTCATATTTTATAACCACAGAAATTAAGCACAGCACATCTGTTAAAAAAAAATAAAAAATAAATCTTCCTGTAAGTGTCTGAACCATCTTCAGATTGTCTCTCATTGAGTCAGATTAAATCAGTGTGAATTGACTATTAATGTTGCTTTTTAAAGTAATTTCAATTTCTTTTGCATGGACTACCAACAAGGTGTTTGACAAAAAAGTTTCAAATTCTGGATGTAAGTTTTAAAAATAACATTGTAATTTGAAAATTAATGATATACTGATTTCATTTATGATAATGATTTATGATATTATATACTCACATAGGTCCACCTGTTGTGGGTATTTGTGCTTTTTCATAAATCTGCTGTCTCTTACTATTTAACCCTCCTGTTATGTTGCGGGTTAGATTGACCCAGAACAGAAGAGATGTCACATTTGTTTATTTGTTTATTTATAAGGAACCTCATTAGCTTCCACAACAGTGGATGCAGATGACATTACACATGTCATCTGCATCACTACAGAAAACGAAAAAAATCAAAATCATAAAAGAAAATTGTAAAATAATTAATGCCAGTGTTTCTGGCGCTTTTGGATGAGTAAATTTGCCCCGGGTCAAATTAACCCAGGAGCATAATTGGTGTTCCTGGAAACCAACATAACAGGAGGGTTAATTTAGTTAGGACTTTTTTATAAGTATTAGCTGAATTATATAAACTACATCACTTAAAGACTGAGTGACACACTAGCGCACACTAAAATGGTTCATTTGTCAGGCCCCATCACAGAATATGAGGTCTTTTTTTCAGGTTTGTTCTTTTCTGAACAGCATTAAAAGTGGATATATAGAGAAACAAAAGGTACCAACACCAACACGAAATATCCAGAGGAAATCTTGACAAGGTGTCAAACAGCAGCAGTGCAGTTTGTGTTTGATGTGTTCCTGTGTGCCACAGTCAGCAGGAACAACATATGGGCCCATTAAAAATAACACAAGTCAATTACTAGAACAGGTTAGATGTGCCAACACAGTGGCGCAACCACCGATAGTAATACCTTACTTTTATGAGTCAGCCCATGGAACAAAAGTGAACCAGATTATACAATAAATCCTGATGCAGATTAAAGCACACTGGGCTGTTTTTGTTTGAGTGAGAAAAAGCACATAAACTGCTCATATTCAAATGAATGTTTAGCTCTTTTGGACAACAAACATGAAAACTGCATACCATCTGCTTTGCAAAAATAAGAAATCGAATGATTCTGTACGTTGTACTCTTCTGTAGTCCTTTAAATTAGTATCACTTGGGATCGTAAAGGTTCTGAAGCTGATCCCACAATCAAAGCACAAACTTCCTGCTCTTATGTAGTAGTTCTGTCTTTCCATGTCACATTATCTGACTTTTACAAGTCAAGGACCACAACTCATTGTATAACTGTGGACACAGGATTGTGTTACACCCTTCCCCTGAATGAATTTTGTCCATTTTAGCCTGCTACTGTTGCAACGTGTCTCTGCTTTGTGAGAGCTTAGCCACACGTGCATATATTACTTTTGAGAAGGAAATACAGCATGCAAATGTAGAAAATGATCCAAATGCACAGTTTTAACACATAAAAAGACATTATTCACACAACATTTTGACGTGCAATTGACCCAGACAGTCAGACCATATGTATTCACTTCTTTTTATTCTAGCTATCAAGTGTTTAAAAGGCCCAAATGTCTTCTGTAGAAAACATTATTTCAGTAATTGGATTTCTTGTTTAACTGAACTGAATAATTCTGAATCAGAACCTTCTGTAGATTAAAATCACTCAGGTTGGTCACACAGATTGGCATCAGGACAGCCATCCGTCAGAATAAATCACTTAAATTTTTTGTAAATAAAATTGCATTGTTCCTTCATAATTTTGGCTAAAGCACACTGGAGCTCCATATTATTCTAGGGAAATTGCATCCATATTATAAAGGGCTACGCACGTGTTAAGTGTGCACACACGTGTTTTCCCAGTTTAAGACGAATTTATTAAAGAAGTGTTACAACTCAAATAAATAGATCAAATAAATAACCGTACAAATTGACTAAAATCAACAAAATATTTAGACATTTATTGCGATGACATAAAACAATCATTTAAAGGGGTCAGTGTGAATTATCTGAACACACACACAGCACTTATATTACAGAGAAAACAGCAGACAGACTAGAAATGGTTTGTTACGATTCTGTTGTCAAGAGTCAAAGAGCCTCGCACCATTTTCACCTCACCAACCCTGAGGGTATCTCCCTCTGTATTTATGACCGACTCTGTTTGCGTGTGTGTCTATATCTCGCCTCAGGCACATCAAACTCTCAGCATGTAAGGATGAACTAACAGGCATCAAGCCGACACACACATTATCATCACAACGCCTTATTTTTGGTCTGATCCCAACCTTGAAATGCTCTGATGTCAACCTGCTGTCACGCTACAAGATTGGCACCAGACCTCACACTGTGACAGAGACACGGAGACGTGAGGAGAAAAATATCAAATGAGCAGGTGAGTAAATGAGGAGGGGAATGGAAGAAAAGAGAAAAGCCAGGTAGAGTAGAGAAAGGATTAGGGGAACAATCAAGAGATGAAATTAAATTAAAGGGGAGTCGGGAAATACGAGAGGATGTCAAAAGTAAACCTGGAGTAGGCTTGTGGGTAAAAGCAAAGGAGAAGAAAAGGAAAAAAGCAAGTAATGACACAAGAAAGAAGTGAAGATGGGAGGAGAGGAGGAGCAGACTGCTGGGTTGTTGAGTGTGTAAGCATGTGATAAGCAGCAGCTATCCAGCTGTATCTGCCTGAGGAGAAACACAGATAAGACTTAATCTGTTCTGATTATATTTAAACAAACACTTTGCTCTTTTTCAGTCTTAGTTTTACAGGGTCAGGGTCATTTTTGGCATAATCGGTAATATATTCTATATTTGTAAGTTAGTAAGAAAAGGCAGCAAAATGAAGATGACAAATCTGAGCTTTGTAAAATGATGAATAGATGGTCAATTAAATAGAATTTAATTGAAGATAAATTGCTGAACTAGTCATAAACCAAAGAACTACATACACACACACACCTACATTTATTTACATACATATATACATACATACATATATATA
>NW_024583223.1:121241-134204 GCF_018398535.1 Haplochromis burtoni | reverse complement strand
TGTTTGTCTTGCAGGAGGAAATGTGCACATTCATTATCATGAGGAAAAGTGCTATGATGAGGAAATCTTTTTCTACCATCTGGGTTGTCACCAGTGGGTCTCGGCAAAGGAGAAACTCAGTGAGTATGAAAGTGAACAAAACAGCCGACTTCTAGATTGCACCTTACGTGTTTTATTTATTTTTCTAACACATTATATTTTATTGTGTCTTGAAATGGTTGTGATTAGACAGCCAAATAAAGTCCACTTTGTATATGTAGATGAAATAAGCACTAAATGTCTTTATGCTCCACTGTGAGTATATTTGTACAAACCTAAGGACAATCAGAAGATTTGGGGCTAAAATCCGTTTGAGATCTGAGCAGGTTGCACAAATGCACAAGTTTATTTTTACTTCTCCTTTTTACTTCAACTTTTTTCATTTTCATCATCTTCAGTTTTTTCCTGAGTGGGTAGCCTCTTGCCAGAACTCCATTTTAAACACCATCCATCTTAGTGATTGTTACCTCTGCATGTGAAGTGGTCACAGAGCTTTCATATTTTTCCAAGGTGGTGATGCTGTGAGGGGGCGTTACTCACATGTTGCTGCAGTGATGGAGGGACGAGTGTTGCTGGTTGCTGGAGGTTACAGTGGCATTGCGCGTGGAGACCTTGTGGCTTACAAAGTTCCCCTTTTTGTCAGTAGCGACCAAGGTGACAGGGTGAGTGAAAGCGCTGTAAACATTGACAGACCACGTGACTTTCACGCATTGCATGGCGGGAACTCGTGGCAAAACAATCCAAGTACCGCATCAAATGCAAGCATTTGCAGCACCGCAAAACGTTCATTCTCCGGTTCCAATACCTTCTTGCTTGTTCTTTGTCCCCCAAAAAAGTTATGTACAAAACGAAGGAGAACAATGCCGGTCCGTACAAAGACAGACTTGATGAAAAGTCAAAGAAAAGATACGAGGAAAAAATCAAAGGAGTGAAAGGGTCAGACCCTTACGAGCACACAGAGTGGACAAAATACGTTAGCGTGCTGCCCAACTTTCACCACGCTCATATTTATAATTATACGGTTCTTGGAGTGAGTGCATACACTCATGAAGTTTAGTAACTTCAGGTCACTGCAACAAGCCCAGGTACAGTTTACCGACGGATGGGTACAGGACCTTGAAATGCACCGTGTAGAACGAAAGACCATCGTACGTATCATAAGTTTACCAGTCTCACAAATCGTCTTCATAAATACACATTCGTTAACCGTTTATTAATAGGACCTTTGAGCTCAACGGTAATTAATTAGTAGTGGAAATAATTTCTGGTAGCATCACAGAAATGTCCTTGGGGGGCTCAACCCGGGGTAGCGGTCACGTCCGGTTGGGGGCTCTGTTGGCTCTCAGGTGACTGTTTCCTCGCGGCTGCGTGCAGCGGGGCTAGGGGAGGGTCTGTGCTGACGGACGTGGGTTACTGACCTGGCAACCTGGCTGCCCCTGGGTGGGTCCGGGATGGGCGTGAGGTTCTGGGGGCGCTCCGTCTCTGGGCTGGGGCCCGGGCCGGGCCTCGGGGGCTTGGGTCCTGGTTTGTGTGTTGCCGGGGTTGTGGGCGGGTGGGTGCATGGGGGCCCGGCCCTGGAGCAGGGTGCCGCCGGTGCGTCGAGCCGCCTGGGGGGCTCTTCAACTGGTGGGGGATGTCACATCTTGCAGGAGCTTTCCTCTCTTCAGGAACTCTCTGCAGGAGGGGGAGATACAGGAGAGGTGGAGGAAGATCTCAGCCTGGGCGTCTATTGTCTTATGTAGTCTGGAAGATGAGTGGATGGTGGGGTGGGTGCAGTTTTCTCTGTGGTGGGGTTGGGTGGACTGTCCCGGGCTCTGTGGGGCCGGGAGGCGCTGCTGCACTGGGCCCCGGTCTGGATGGGCCTGGGCCTTCTTCCTCTTTTTTTTTGAGATAAATATAAACATGGCTGGACTGATTACGAAACAAACTCTGCTAATTATCTCAGGACTCACCGTAGACAACCATGTAGTTTCCGATGACAGTGGCTGAATGGAAAGCTCGCTCTCTTGGGCCAGTTGCTGTGAAACGCGAACGGAAGGATGTCCAAAATCGTCGATCCACATGGAACACGTCTATTTTGCTCACCCTGGCACTAAACCTAAGAAACATATACAGTATGTATATTTCTATTGTCTATAAGATGTCATTTTTTAAAATCCCCACTTCCTGGATTTTTCTGAAGCATTTAACTATCTATGTGTAGCAACTTTTCACAAAAAAATTAACCTTAGCATATAATATTTCTTATTATGTTGGGATCCACTGGTTAAAAATTGGTCCAATACTGACTTAAAAAGCTCAAATGGACATCAATGACAATGAGCCTGTCTAGGGAACAGATTGTGTGTTGCTTTGATAAAATAACATGACATAGGCTAATATAATTGTATAATTAGTACACTTAGGAAAGCAATGTTTAAGTAGAGTGTGATGTGGTTTTATACACAAAAGACAGATTCCAACTCTCCTCTCGATCCAGATTAATACTCAACATGAGTAGATACCCAAAACCAATGTATTGTCATTACTGTAATGTATGAGAAGGTACACACCTGGCAGTGATAGGCCTGTGCCCTCCATAGACAAGCAATGTCCTGGAAGGGCCGTGGAAGACCATGGAGTGCCCAGCAGTGGCAGGTGGCTTCCCACCTGTGGGCTGAACCGTCTCCCACCGTCCAGAGTCATGCAGGCTGAACCGATACAGAGTCGAGGAAAACATATCCTCCTCAGTACGACCTGGGAAACAAATTTGGGTTTGTTTGATTCTTAGTGGATTAAAAATGCTGATATAAAAAAGACAAAGTGCAACGTGACAGTATACATGCGAACCCACCTCCAAACACATAGAGATAACTGTCTACTATAGCCGCAGCGTGATTAGCCAGTTTAGGAGCACCACGTGAAGTGGAAAAGCCAAGCTGTTGCCAGTCATCATTGAGAGGCCGGTACATCCAAACATCATTGGCCAGGGAGCCGTTGGCTAGCTCTCCTCCAAAGACAACCATTTTACCCATATACTCTACTGCTGTGTGGGAATGACGAGCCACCTGACAGAGTAGGAGAGCCAAAGAGAGCACGAAGGAAAGGAATACGATTGAGATGTTAAACAAAAAAATGACAATGATAGAATTCCCATCGACTATGTTTACATGTGCAAACAAATAGGATATATTAAAAAAAAGTGAGTGAGCAGAGTATACACTGCAATAAACTGATTTCTATAAAAACTACAAATGCACATTTGTCATAAACAGGTTCGATAAATTAAAAAATAAATTCTTAAACAGTTACAACATTATTTACAAAAAAATAAGCAAATATTCTTGACTTTATCGATTTACCTTGTTTTTAACAAGCAATCAGTAGAATGTAATACTCTATCACCACAAAGTGGCATTAAATAAATATGGTCAATCAGCACTGAACAACAAAAATAAATAAATAAATAAATGAATGAATGAATGAATGAAAGCAAGAAAGGCATTTTAAAAGTTTTGATATCCACAAGTATGCTAGGATCTACTTAAATTCAAGTGATGGAAATTTTAACACTAGATGGTGACCTTAAGGATCTGTGCAGATGTCTGCATGTCTGCCAGTCTTTTGCTACTGGATGACTGCATCACAGAGCACTAGCTACCATGTGCCCTTCAGCCACACTTCAAATAAGTGTAAGAGGTGCTAACTGTCAGAAACTGGTTAAACAGCTGTGCCATGTTGAGATTAGGTCGTACGTTTGGACAGTAACCAGAGAGAAGCATAAAATAAAACGTTTAAAAAGTGTGAATAATGGACTGCATTAACTGAGTTGTTGGAGTGAAAAAATTGAGCATTTGTATTAAAATTTTACAAATGATATTAAACAGCTGTAGAGACCAACTTTGTGAGACTGGTATAGTCCTGCATTAGCTAGTAATATGTTTCTGTTTTTTAAGATTTTGCATTTAGGCTATTGCAATAAATGGCCATAAGTAAATGGTTAAACTAGTATAAGTTATAAGTAATAGTAATAGGTTTTGGCTTTAATCCTTCTCTATAGTTTTAATATTGTCTTTTAAAGTTATTTTTAAAAAGAAATCCTGATTCCAGAGTTGTTCCTGAGTTCCTGGTTGTCAAGATAAGTGGCTGAAAGTTTGAGAGAAAATTAATGTGTATATCTTTGAATCCATTCTCCTGATTAAAGAAACTACATTTCTTGCCTACATGACATTTTGAGGATCAATTTACTGTAAAGTGCTGACAGTAACTTGGACACTTGTTTGCATAGAGAATGACAAAGCAAATGCAATAGCAGAAGGAAAGAAAAACAGCACATGTTTGAGTGTATGTTCACTTACAGGTGAATGACCATAAGACCTGCTTTCCCATTGGTTGGATGTAAAATTGTATTTGATCAAGTCACCAAGAGCTCTGTTCAGATCAAATCCTGCAAAGAAGATAAGCAAAATATAATTCAAACAAGCCAATAATGAGATATGAGACTGATGACTCAGACATTGGCATTCAGCTCTAACAAAGACATCAACATCACTGATGGTTAATATGTAACACAGCAACAAATTGTGTTGAGTTATGATTATTAACATATACCAAAGAATCAAAGTCAAAAACCTTGCCGTTGTCTTGTGTGTTAAAAATTTTGTTTTCTAAACAGAAAAATTGTATCAGTGGAATTTAACTGTGTGTTGCTCTTACCGCCAAACAGGTACATGGCTCCTGTGGAGGAGAGGTACACGCCTGCAGAACCTGTCCTGGGAGGTGTGTAGGGGTTTTCTTCACTCACACGCCACCACTTCCCTGCACCGCTGTCATTATAGAGACCAAGCTGGCAGTTTTGACCCACAAAGCCTGGCTTACACAGACAACGCTCTCCTTTCTGAACAAAAATCAATAAATGAATGAAGGCAAATATGAAAAGTTTCATCACGGCACACAAATGAATAACCTAATCAGGTTGAGAAACGCGTTACTGTGCGACTATAGTATATATTTTTTGTGTGTGTTCATTTAATCGTCCCTATCCCTACTCTTACCTTGTCACACTGGCCGTTCACAGAACAAGCTTGAGTGCACAGAGGGGTTGTACATGAGGGCCCACCCCAACCCTGATGACAATGGCACTTTGATGTAGAGGAATCACAACGACCATGACCGCCACACGCTCCAGGGCACAAAGAGAAGGTGTAAGTTGCATTGAAACCCAGTAGGTTGTAATTAGCGTCACTGAAGAGGTGAAGCAGCATCTGGAACACAGTTTAAGAGTGAACACAAATTAAGTTAGAATTCAACGCTAATGAAGTTTCAAGAATCATCCTGGCCTTTCAGCTGTGGTATCTTTTCTTGGTTACCTTGCCAGACTTTGCTTCAACGGGCTGGGGCAACGTGTGGCCACTCAGACTGGCTAGCAGGGGGCTTTGGTAGGAGTCCCCATCATACACAAAAAGGTAGTCATAAGTGCACTCTGTGTTCATGAAGGTGAAATTCAAGACAATGCGGTGACTGTTGTTGGGAGCTGGAAGATATGAAGAATTCGATAAATATCACTTTGAATAATCACAGAAAACAACAAAAAATAATGACAAAAAACATTTTCTCCACCTTTGATGAGCCACTCGCAATTCCCATTGACAGAGTAGTTTCCTGCTCCATCTGTCACATAGCCAGGTGGTCCCCTCAAAACCTGCCTGTGGCCCTTGCAGTCCCCTGCCTGGCACACAGGTGACTTGACCAACAGGAGAACCACCAGGATGAAGGAGACAGGGAGGGGGGAGGCCATCACTGGCACTGCCTGAAAGATGGAAAGGGAAAGAGCAAGGTGGATGTTGGTCTCCTAATAACAGGCCTTAAAACATTTGCAGCATATATGAAGACCATATATGTCTTATGTTAAGTTTATCGACCACATATAACAACTAAACTATGCTAACTGGATACAAGGGAATGTCTTATGGACATCAAAGCGCAATCCTAGTCCCCCTAGTTGTTCTCAGGTCTCGCTGTGCAGTCTTATGCCACTGAAAGGGTCCAATTTAAAGTGCTATGAGTCATATGTCAACTGCAATGACATTCACCCTGCAGTAACAACCAATCAGGCTTAATCAGATTACAAGGATTACTACAAACTGCCAGACTCAAGAAACGCCACTGCAAAAATTCTTATGCTGACTTTGCTAACAAGTGATAGCCCCATTTGCACAGGGAAGTAGCTCGCAAACATTAAGACTCCAGAAATCATACAACACAAACATAAGGTGAAAGGACGATACTCCACATCTGTGGTGTTGCATTAAAATATCACACAAACAGTTTACGAAAGGGTAGCTAAGCTAAATCGGTTTCACTGCAGAGGAGAGCGCTACAGCATTCTGCTCTGCTAGCCTGTCCGCTAGCTAGTGGGAGCGGCTCGGCCAAATCCAGATGCGCAATCGTTGGTTGCTGCAGACCCTAAAAGAATCAGTCATTCTTGAGAGTAATTCTTCATTATGTAATAACAAAATGATGGCTCAAAAACTACGATGGTACACCTCGGGGAACTGTTTGCAGCTTTCAGCGACACGTTTTAAAATAATCGACGCTACTCCTGCAGACCGTGTTATGGTGAGAAGCCAGTGTGTTTTGGTGCTTTTTGGCAGGCGAGCAATAACCAACGGTGACCAACACAAAGACAGTGCAGCAGCGAATAACCCATCCCATTACTGCCACCCAGCGGAGACATTCAAGGTTTACACTTGGATTTTTGAGGATGTAGTTGGGAGATGGTGGTACAAAGGAACTTGAAGATCTTCACAGTCGACACAGGGCTGTCTGATATGGGAAGGGGGGCAGAGTTGAGGGGTGTCTCCTGAAGTCCACTGTCATCTCTACAGTTTTAAGAGTGTTCGGCTCCAGATTGTGCTGACTGCACCAGAGTACCAGCCGCTCAACTTCCTGCCGGTATGCAGACTCATCACCATCCTCCATCCTGGACTCTCTTCACTGCTCTTGTGCAGACCGTTGATGTCAGGTATTTAAACTCATCTCCCATCACTACCTCTACTCCTTGCATCTACACTGCTACATCTGTCCCCATCATTCTCATTCTTATGTTCTTGCTTTTTGTTTGTTTGGGTATCTGTAAGCACTTATTGATTTTCTGCAAATTAACAAGTTAAAGTATTATTTTCACCACTGCTGAACTCATCTGCTCCCTGCTGAATAAAAGTTCTCCATACTGTTTGCAAACGTTTTGAAAAGAACTCAACACACATTTAATTTGAAACAGTTTTTAATTGAAGACCGACACACAAGTGTTAATGTTTAGAGGTTACACACACTGTAGTAGCATATTTTATATCACAAAGTGTTGCTAAGCATGAACTTAGTATAGTGAATGACAGCCAGCATAGCAATTTAACTATCCCAACAATCAGCAGTTTCATTTTGCATTTTAATCCAAAACATCAGCATCACCAAAAACATTTGAAACGCATTTTTTTAAGTGTATATTAGAGAAAATTTTCTGATTCCTCACAGAAATCAAATGAATCAAAGGCTAACAACAACTACAATATCATCCCCTAAAACCCAGAAGCAAGTGACTTTATAACAGTGAAGTTTCAAACTTAATCACCATCATCGCCTTTATTTCATTGAAGGATTAAAAAAAAATAAAGCTCTCAGTCCAATCCTTTGTTTTTGTCATGTGTTTTGTTTCTGTTTGGCCACATTAACTACGCTCAAAACACGAGGGTAGGGAGGTGCAGAGGGCCAGACAACTGTTGTGCATAATAAACACTGTAAAGGCAACGCTTGAACTCATAAACAAATCAATACAGCCTGAAATCTTCCATCATTGCAATGCAAGGTGAAAACAAAGAAAAAAGAAAGAAACAACAAAATACACCTATGAGTAGAGACGAGACAGAAAGCGTGAGTGTCTGTGTGTGGACCACAGGCTGATATTTCATCGCTCTGATATAAATAACCACATCCTTACTGTGGTTGTAAATCACAGCCTGAACGGCAGCCCGCATTAAGCTATAATATCACCACCTATGTTGGTGGTGTCATATGTCACAGTCACTGTTAATTATTTATGAGACTATCATATCAGTAATATTAACACAGCAAGAACCTTTCGATCATGGCGATCATCTTCGATACAACATAGCGTGACATCCCAAATTCAGTTTACTTTTTCCTCCTTTGGTCGGTCACTAGCAAGGTGCCAAAAGATCAGTGGATTCGGTTTCTCTCAGCAAAGGCACTACGGCACAAAGTGTCATCCTTTGATCACTTCTTGGTTTCTGTCTTCTGCACACAGTCAACACGTTTCATCTTGACTGTCTTTTGCAGGCTGGTTTGCATGTTTTAAAGTTTAGGCATTTCACTCTAAATTGTGTTTCTGACATTGTGTTTTATCACACGCTTCGAACATTATGTCAGTGTCATTATTTTCATCTTTATACTTAAACTGATGTTTCATCTACTGGCAGATTTAATCTTTTAAACTTTTATTTGATGTTCTCGTTGCCCCTGATCGACTGATAAAGGCTTGTCGAGTTTCTCTTGCTTTTAAAAGTTTTTCATCATTGATTTTCAATCTTGCATCTTCACATCAATAACCTTATCTTGGGTTGTTGACATGTGTATAGCTATTTTTCCTGGAACCAGAGCCATGGGCGAGCTATGGAGGCCGGGACCAAAAATAGGAAATATCGCACCTTCAAACTTGTGTGTAAGTGTGACCAGGTGCTTCCCTAACCCTCCATCCCAAAATGACACCTCTCCCTTTTCTATATTAAGCTTGACTCGAATCTTTTCAGGTCGCTGCTGAAGCTGCAGCTCTTCACGCTTAGTCGTCATTACATTATACACCCCTTTGCTCAGTCCTAAGGCCCACACACCGCGGTTTGTTGCAACTGTAAACTTCTTTTTACGCTGCAATGACTCTCTGCACACTCCCACTATCCACTTGGGGTTGTCACCTACAAAGACATCCCATTTGTGTTTCCCGGAGGTGTAAGCTTCAGCACCTAGGACAAAGACGCAGGGATCAAAGCGCTGTGGGTTATCGGGGATGGTCAGCCGCTCTGAGCTTTCCTTCACACTGACCAGGTCTGAACTCAAAGACAGCCAAGGTGAGGCTGTGTTCGGGTTCAACAGCACTGGATCTGCACACACAGGGTGAGAAAAGGCACAATGGGGGTCAAATTTCTTGTGAAGAGATATGCTAAATGTACTAAATGTAGGAAAGTCATGTACAATCTCTATGTACTGTTCTAGAGCTCAAGACTACAAACATCCACTATTAAGTGCTGGCAGGAAAAGACTAACTAGTATTAAAATGTACTGATTCCAAGGTTCAGTGGCATTTCTTTCTGTCTGAAATAAATAAACAGACTAGTTATTTTTGTATTCGGTCCTGAAATACTGTAGTATAGCCATCCTCAAGCTCAAGCTTAGTTTTCATGGAGGATCTGGATCACTGTCAGATGATAACAAATACATGATGAACAGCTCAGTCCATACAACACTGGTTTTCAGGCAATGACTGAAGTGCAATACTGATCTACATTCACAATTCTTATAATAAAGTTTAGCCTATCAGATGCACTCTAGTGCACGTGTGTCTTCTAAAATTTGTGTATATTTTGTGCAATAAAGGCAGTTCCACTGTTCCAAAATCCCACCGTGTAACGTACTCACAATATTTCACATGAGACTGCATTTTCTTCCATACGTTGAAGCCCAGACCACCAACGTGTTTGGCCACGTTCAAAAGGGATCCGTAGGGAAGGCGAGGCTCTGAACGAGACCAGTGAGCTCTAGACAAGAGACGGCAATGTGGAAAGTTAATGAGAGACAGTTGTAACTTAGCAAAAGACAGCAGAGAGCTAAATAAAAAAAAACAAAACTGTAATGTGACGATTGTGCAAATATTTATCAAAAACATCATTGTAATGAATTTTTTAGATGTATTTAATCTAAAACAGAGATTGTTTTTGCAAAGATTATTTCTGATTACAGCGAGTTTTGCAGGGACTTACTGTCTTTTTAAATTCTGGAAATTCTGAAACAAAAAAAGTGACCGAAATCAGTTTGATTCAAGTCATGTAAAGCGCTCGTGAGACACAAAACGACATTGTGATAACAGACTTTTTTTTTTTTGTTTTACCCGGAGGAGTGGTAGATCCTCATTGCCCATCTCCTTCTTAATTGTATCAATGAGCTCCTTCATAGCGACAACATCCTTTTCTGTGCTTTCAATCAGTTTCTGTATGCCAGCGATCTTCTCCCCCTCCTCATCAGACAGAGCTTTAAGACGCATCGCTTCTTCTGCGGTGAGCACGTCGTGAAGCCTCTGAAACTCTGCTTTGATCTGCTTTTCTGCTTCTTCAGCCTGATACTGTATTAAGACAGAGCAGATTTGTACTGTACATTTGTGCTGTGTGCCAGAAAAATATTAACGTGAAGCAGTGAAATTAATACCCCATAACCTATGGACAGAAATATGCTTTAAAAGCGTTGCAAATATGAACGATATGATCCACAAGCGTACAATTGTGTACAGTGATTTGTGTGTAACTTTTGTTTCATGTCACAGACTGAAATGGAGACATCTGGGCTTTCTCTCTGTATTTGTCTTTTTTAAATGTATTACCTTTTTTTTTTAATGAAAAAAAAAAAACGCTTTCTGTTCATCAATAGCACATGAACGTGCACTGTAGCAAATTGCTTGTTTAGTCTGGATTAAGCTTATTTGCCTGGTACAGAGTAACATGAATCACTGTACACAATTGTGTATCTTACTTTTTGCCGTGATAACATTGTACGTATTTGCGATGTTTCTGAGTCATATTTCTCTCTAATTTATTTAACCTGCACCGGATCAGTTTAACATAAGGGGGCAAAGTACTTTACAGATCACCCCAGGAAGCCACCCTTTAGAAACTGAAGATGTCTGAATTCAAAATAACAGTCCTGCTGCTATTAATAACCAGCTTAATCACTATTCATGTAATAAGAACACCGTGAAACATGTCAGTCACCTTACCTTGATATAGGTCACTGCGTTTTTGAGATTGCGAGATGTTTTCTTGTACGAGTCCACTTTCTTTTCAAAAATGTGGACTCTCTCGCTCAGCTCCTTCTGCAAAAAAGCACAAAATGTTTTAGGCCAGTGACAAGGGTTACACACACAACACAAATATACACATGTTAGACAGATGACAGGATATCAAATTGTAAATGGTCTGGTACTTATAGGAGATACTTATATAGTGCCTTCTATTTAATATGAGCATTCAAAGTTCTTTCTACTATGTCTATCCATCTATCAGTATCTTGGTCAAGGATACTTCAACAGACTGTAGGATCTGGGGATTGACCCTTTCTGCTACCAGAGCCACTGCTGCCCAAAAGATTGTGCTTTAAAACAATTGTTGTAGGGGGATAGAGTTACCAGAGAGCTGTTACCAAAAAAGGGTGACAACGTTTATTGCAGGCCAAGATATTCACAAGCATTCACTGTGGTGCTTCAGGTGGTTGTACAGACTGCAATAACAATCCTGTGAACAATTTTCTGTCTTTGATGGCAGATAACGGGCATCTGATATACTTCTTGATTATCTCCTTTTACAGAAGATCCAAAATTGCCACCGTTGCTGCTGATGACATTATATCAGAGCCTACATAGCTGATAGAAAGGACATTAACGCTAACTAAAAACGCATTTGTAATTTGAATCCAGATTCAGTTTTTCTTTTTTAGTCTGGCACTGGCCTTAAACCACGTTTGGTAAACTTACTGTTAACACCTTTACATAACATATTACTAAATGAGCAGCTGCAACTACAGTTTGTCAGCTTTTAAGAAATCTCAAACAAACCAGTTCCTGCTGGTGGAAACAGGATTGCATAGCACTTTTTTTTCTTTCTCAAGAAGAATCTGACAAACTGGTTAGGGGAACTCTTACCTTGCACATGGGCGCCCCATCGCTCAGTGTGTACAGCCTGTGGGTGCTGTGCAGAGTGACGCATTCCACGCACACCGGCTCCTCGTCCTTCTCGCAGTACAGCTCCAGGGGTTTCAGGTGCAGGTTGCAGACTGCGTCACTGGGCTGAATGGTTTTCGGTCGTTTGTTCGTCTGTTTAAGGAAGGACTCGCAGGTGCTATTGAGCGCACGATTGGCGATGGCCTTGTCTTTCTCACACTTCTCCCTGCAGACGGGACACTTTTTGCTGTACTTAAAATTTTCCTCCAGACACTGCCGACAGAAGCTGTGGGTGCAGGGCAGCAGCATCGGGTCCCGGAATATGCCCTGGCATACAGGGCAGGTCAGCTCCTGCTGGAGAGGTAAAGGCTCATCCTCATCCATGTTGTCAGACATGGCTTCACAGGCCCGCTTCAATTTGCTTTCGCTTTCAAAAACAGTGAAAATCGACAAATAAAGGCAGACAGACACGTATCCACCCGCCTCCGTGGGTTAGGCCAAATCAACTGGCGAAATGTTGGTTAGATTAGAACAGAAAGCAAAAATAACGAAGATTTACTATCATTGCGTTGACAAAGTTCAACAAGTTCTTCCCGCAACTCCTTTTCCGTGTTTGTGATACAGGAAGCAGATCTACTCCCTGTTTTTTGAAGCACTGCCCTCTAGTGGTCCTGGAGGGAACAATAAATATCTGGTGGGGAGCAGGATGAGCTGATCCCAACAAACCCAATATAGGACAAAGAGTTTGTTTGTGTGGGAAAATGAGGGACACACTTCTAGTGCTGATAAGGATGTGAAGAAATTTATTTTTTCTGAAATTTGACATTCAAAAATTCCACAATAGAATAGAATAGAATGCCTTTATTTTCACTATACAGTTGTACAATGAGATACAGAGCATCTCCTACTCAGTGTAAACATGCTGGGGGGGTACAGTTCTGCAGCGCTAT
>NW_024583223.1:108702-119716 GCF_018398535.1 Haplochromis burtoni | reverse complement strand
AGGTACTCCATCTGCACCAGCCGCCTTCCTGGGGTTCACTTTTAGGAGCACACGTCTGACATCGTGCTCCGTTACAGTGAGTGGAGTGGTGCAGGAACCAGGTGAGGATGAGGATGGGAGCAGGGCTGAAGCAGATGAGTGTTGCTGTTGTGGTGTTTCAAAGCGGGCGAAGAAGCTGTTTATTTCCTCTGCCAGCTGCCCACTCGGGTTTTCTGTTTTCGCAGTGCTGCCTCTGTGGTTGATGATGTCTTGCATTCCCTGCCACACCTCTCGTGTGTTGTTGCTGGACAGGTGGGACTCGATGTTCCTTTTGTGGTCTGAAACAGACCAGCGATTAAAGGAACATGAGGCTTCTTCTTTTCCTTCGATCATAGTTTTACTTTCATGCATTCTCCATTTTGTCCCAGTAACATTTATATGAGCTCCTTGCTGTTATTTCAGTTCAGGTTTCAGAGATGGTGCCATCCATCCATCTGCTAGCACATTTCTTTCAGAGCGACAGCTTTCTCATGACACTGACAGATAGGTGTCACCACAGGGGAAAACCCTGTGCCAGGTACTGTCAGCAAGTTTCACCCACTAGATGTTTGCAATTCTTGTGGCTGTCTTTCTTTCTCTTTGTGGTTATTTTTTTTTAAAGCCTATTCCAAAGAAATCTGCACAACCTTTGAAATCTGCAGTGACAAACATTTTTCCACTTTGCTGCAGCGTGGAAACTAAATAACACTTTAGCCTGCAGGAGACCCACAGTGAAACGTTTTGGTGCTTTTGCAGGCAGATTTTAGTAAACTATCTTCCCTTACGGTGGGTGTTGATTTTCAAAAATTAAAGGTAATCAAAATGTAGAACATTTTTTCAGTATGGGGAGAGCAAAGGATAAAAATGTGTTGCGGTCCCATATAAAACAGAAGGTGTTTTCACCCCAGTGAAAGGAGAAATGAAACCTATGAACTACGGCATAGATTTATAAAAAGGCATGCCCACTATGCATTTCCCAAATGAATGACAGTTTTTGTACATTTAGGCCGCTTGAGGCTGTCACAATGAATAAATATTATTTGAGATGGTTTTATTACTTTTTGTGTTTCCTTTACTTTTGCCTCATATTTTGATGTACATCATGGAGTACCAACACGTCTCCCTGGAAGCTCAGATAACACAGCAGCTGTCATTGTGCAGTAGAAATAACTTAAGGTGACTTAACCGATTCTTAAACCAGGCAAGCATAATCTATGAAGATACATAACTGCAGCACACAAGCACATTGTTTTTGTATATTTTCTCTTTATTTTTACTTGCCAGTGAAGAATCTAAAACATTTTCCTGTTTGCTGCTTAGAGTTTATAAAAGAGCTGGAGCAGGATTTTGCACTTAATCTGGTTTCCTCTGTTTATCTTAGTTTATTAAACAGTCTTTGCGTTATTTGGAACATGAATCCTTTAGTCACACTGATGCAATCATACAGTAGATTTGTTTTACAAAACACTGTTCTGAGAGATGATAGCGGGGTATCCAACAGATGGCACTGCAGCACCACTGCGTGACGTACTCTGAGTGGTGATTGTTAAAGAGTGGTTCCCCAAAGGTGTGCCCCTTGAAATGTGGCTTCAACTATAAATTGTCGTTGCAACTGACCATAAAGCTTTCTTTCTTCAGCTGGTCCCCTTAGGGGTTGCTACATCCATGAATCTTCTCTGTGGTTTTCCTCTTTTCCTCCTGCCTGGCAGCTCCATATTTAAGATAATTTTCCCAATATATCCACTATTCCTCCTCTGCACAAGTTCAAATCATCTCAGTCTTGCTTTTCTTACTTTGTCTCCAAAATGCTTAAAAGGAGTTGTCAACTCCAGCTCTGCCTCCTTTCTGTTTTATGTGTGCCATCATCTCCAAACCATCACCAACATCTTGTAAACTTTCCCTTTAACTGAGGTTGCATTTACCATTAGTGCACATCAAAGGCCCTCACTGGTGTCGATGAGGAAAACAAAAATCTGCGAGGGTGGTGGTGGTGGTGGTGGTGGGGGACTGCTTTTGTTTTAAAGCAAAACACAAGCAGCCAACACAATCTACTAACTACAGAGTTTTTAGCTTGGCCATAGTTTCAGCCTAAATGGCTCCACTGTGGGGAGAAGTTGGCTGACATGGTGCCAAGCAAGCTGAAAAGGAAACCTAACCCATCCTTTCTGAGAGAAACTTGGCTTCTCAAAGGAAAGGCTTGAGCTGAACAAAAGCTTTCACTATATCTGATTTTTACTACACTTCCATCATGGTGAAATGAATATTCCTGCATTATCCACTGGAAATTTGAATAAAAATAACAAGGAGAGTTTTTCAGTGAAAACATCTTTGACTGTTATTAATGTGTGTTTTCTCTCTTTGTCAGTAAATGAATTAAACTCAGCCTTTAACGTCTGTTTGCGACAAAGAGACCGTTACTAGAAATGTAGAAAATTTGATGATGGAGTGATGATGATGGTGTTGCTTTAAGAAAAGTGTTTACAGTTAAGAGAAGAACTGATGACACTGTTCTTCTGTGGGTAAGATATGTTTTTTTGTTTTTGGCAGGTGTGAATAATCCAGTTTAACCGTTACTGTGTTTTTGCCTCAAAATACTTGAAAACCACTGAGCACAGTAAAGTTACCAAACTCAGAGACACTGTGAATTCTGCAACAAGAAGTAAAAGAAAACAAATAAAAGAGAAAAAAATCCTTTTAGAAGGACAGTGACAGCGTGTGGAAAATGTGTGGTTTGGTTTGTATGTGTGTCTTTTGAACAATCTTGGTAACGTTTTAAAAAGGAACCAAAACAGTGAAGCTCCCAGTAGCAACAATTCAGTGCAAGTTTGGTATTTTGGACAACAAACTGTAAAGAGGCTTCAGAAAGTCCTCATTTAACCAACCAACCAACAAACATGCATTTGCTGTGAAACTAATGCTCTTTTTCTGACAACCTCAACATTAAAAAATACTTTTTGCTGTTAATAAAGCTGTGAACAGATGGCAGAACCCGAATGCAGTGAAATATTACATTATTTTACAAAAGCATAACCAAATCACTGTGTCTGGACTGGACTCCATCTAGAGTTGACCATTTGGCTAAAATGGGAAATAAAGCAAGAAGGGCCTGAGTCAGGGAGGTGATCCCAACGCATCGCTGTAATAGAGGTTCAGTATTTCTCTGCTTCCTCTGGCAATCAGCTACTTGGAGACCGTGGTGAGGGTTTGACTTAAATGTAAAGTGAGCGCATAAGGAAAAAATCCCATGGACTAGCACCATCCTCGAGCCTTAGCACTGTAGTATGGCAGCGCTTCTCGGCAGAGGCACAGGGAGGCTGCCCAGAACTAAAGAAAAGATGAATGTAGTCCCACACAGAGGTACTCAAAGAAAACCTTTCCCACAGTGCACGTGATCTGAGAATAGGGCAATGATTTAGCTTTCAGCATTTTAATGACCCAAAGCAAAAGATATTACTGAAGTAACCTCAGGAACTTGGTTCAGATAAGGTTTCCACCCCCCAGAGTATCTGTGAAGAGTCCAGTTCACACATTTCTGACAGAGCTCGAGAGCATGCGCCACGCTGAGTGGGGATAAACTGCACAAATCTACGTGTGCATTTCTGAGATATGCGAATTTAAAGGTCTTAAGTTTTTATTAAGTGAGCAATTTCATATTTTGACTTTTAATCAATTCTATAAAAAACACAAAAAATATTCTCATTGTTATTTATGGTTCATGAATTTTAGGCCATTTGTGCAAGTCATTTGAGACATTTAGAAACTGTAAGACAAGTTATGCAGAAAGTGAAAGAGTCCGAGCACTTTCTGATGCAACTTCAGAAAGTGTTTTGTTTGCTGTATGTTATATTAAGCCACTGTAACCAGGGGCTACTGGGCTTAGTCATACAGACTTTATTAATACCCCAATGCATACTGTGATGGAAAATTTTAAGATTCTCTTTTTCTCTGTGTAAAGCTGAACCTACTCGGTGAGAAGCTCCCTACAGTCTTATTCTTTCTCAGTGTGATCTTTCAGATATACCACATGTTGAGCTGTAAAGTATCTTTTGCACACTGACTTTATACTGTGATCATGGCAGATAGACACATAATCTAGACTTACGATACCTCTTTGTTATGCATGCATACTCCTGTCATGTATGCATGACAGGAGTATGCATGCTGTGCTGTTGGCTGATCCCTTTGCAAAGTAAATTCAAACTCAAACTGACTGTTTGAGGTTTATTTCAGATTTCCATAACAAGCTTCAGCATTGACGCCTTGGTTGATTGAATGAGGGGTGTAAGATGGACAGAGACAGATCATACTGGAATAATCAATTTTTTTTAGCTTTACCTTCCATAGTTGAGACACAAAAAGGCCAAACAGTGTAGACCCTAGATGTATTCCCATTGTTTATCCAGAAATGTTGTTCTCAGAGGTCAGATATGTGAAATAAATTGTGATAATTCTTTGGGGAAAAGACAACAAACAAACAAAACCCCCGCACAAAAACTGATTGCCCGCTTTTGGTCTAGAGATTTGTCATCACAAGGCTGAGTAAATTCAGTGCTCAGGGAACAAAGAGTACTTTCTCAATGGGAAAGTAAATTGAGGACAAGGGTTTTAACGTTTAAGTCTGTTGTGACTGTTTTGCCTGGTTGTAGCGAAAGACAGTTTAGATTTGAGGTGACATTGATAGAAATTAATGTGCCAGATAGATAGAATTAAGCATTTGTGAGCATGGGGATAGGTCTGGTAAAGAAAATCCCACTGAAGGCTGAAGAGGTGGATGCTGTTTATATGAGGGGAAAATATGGTGATGGTGCTATAAGTGTTACGTATGTTTGGGTAAAAAACTTTGGGGCTCCACAGAGAGGAACACTCAGCATGAGCTAATTTATTTGGAAGGAAAAAAATAGATCATAGAATGAAGAAGAAAAGAAACTGAAAAGACATTACATCTGTGGAAATATGAAGCAGAATGCTGGAACAGAGGGAAAGGAGAAGCTCAAGAGAAAAGTCTTGACTCATCATTTGCAAAAGGTCCTAGCAAATTTCCTACATAAACATCAAGATTGTGATTGAGGCGATGATGAGATCGGGGCAGGGCATTGAGAGAGGGCATACAGGGAGGCCATAGCAGCCATGTAATGCAAGACACCATCTCGTTCACACTGAGAATACCATCAGAACCCAGCAGAAGAAGAAAAAAGGAGAAAATGGACAAAGTGCTCCACCTGATGATCCAAACCCTGTACCGATCAGTTCAAGCTACAGCCTCTTTGCCAGAACTCCAGAGGATGAGGATGATATGACCTGTTTCAAGTGCTATCAGAAGGAATGCCTAAACCGGGACAGCATTGCCACAAGAAATGACAACGAGAGACGTGCAACTATTCTGACTCATCTGATACCTGAAGTTGACGGTACCACACCTTTGGCACATGCACATGATAGTATACCAGCCTGAGCTCACACTTGAGTAACTCCTCCACAAGTTAGTGGCAACTAAGTTCACTCTATCAGTGTGTGGGAGTAAGTTGAGAGAGAACATTTTACTTTATCACTTGATGAACTGGAGAAAATCTAACTTTGAAACAGGCAATTTTACTGTCTGTCTGTTTTTAAACAACTTTTTTAGACTGTTATCTAAAGTGTTGTTTGTCATTTTTGAAAGCCCTCAGAGTAGTTAAACCTGAAGGGTTTGAGCCTAAATCTCACAGTGTCAGTCCTGATTGGCTGGTATTAATAAAAACTCTCATAATTTGAAAAGACCAAAAGTAGTTTCCAACTTTTAGCGCTGACTGAATATGTGGTGAAATAATAGGAACTGGGAATGCACACTATATAGACAGCAAGGTTTTTAACATGAATTAAAACTAGATGTGAAATATTTAGTTTTTTCAGTCAATTAAGGAAAAAACATGAAAAATAGATTCTGAGGGGAAAAAATTATAACTCCTGAAATGATTTTGTTTGTTTGGAAAACTAAAATAAACCAAAAAATAAAGAGAAAAACTTCTTACTTTTAGCACTCCCCAGTTTGGAAATATTTGATATCACATTCTGCCTCATGAGGCTTTGATGCACATGCTTATTGAGACTTTAGAAATCTGTTGTGGCCGTGAAGCAGCCACACAGCTTAATGCACCAAATCTGATCCTTATGTGCTGCTCTCAAAGCACGGCAGTGACAGATGAGAGGATTTTGGCCCTTTTGGTCAAATATAGAACAAACATCACTGCAAACACTGCAATTTTATAAAATCCTGCCAATCTGCTGCCTGCTGCTCGGGAAGAGGAAAACAGCTCAACCTGACCTTTCAGCGCCTTGTATTTCCTGCCTGGGATGCCCCAGAGCTGAGCGTGCAACATGCACATAGAACACCTCCTCCCACTATTCACTGTGAAAATGATACTTTGAGACATTGCAAAACTTTGTCTTCCGTGTAATCCTAAGTTCACAGACAGGTGAAGGATGCCTTCCTCAATTAGGCTGAAGCCTGACTATCAGTAAGAGCAGACAGCAAGAGTAATGTGCTGTGCTCTACCAAACACCAGGTTATGGAGGAGTTCCTCAACTTAGCTTTGTTACTCTGCTCACAATAGAGCAGTAAAGTGTGATGGACTGATTTTCCTGTGTGCACCATGGAAGAACTAAGTGATTAATGCTCAGAAGAGGCTTATCTGTCACACCAAACCAGTTTTAACTGTTTGGTCATTACAACTCTTTTTGTCTGTTGTCTAGTACTGTGTCTTAGACTGATGGTACTAAGGTTTAATGATTGTTCCCTGACAGCCAGCCCAGATGGTTCATATGATCATGGACAATCACGTAGGGTGTATGGCACTGATTTGATGGTAACTGTAATGTTGGGCGTTTTTAAGGGTGCAGCTTTAAAACCACACATTTAGCAATGAGATTCATTAATAATTCCCTTCTGAATACATCATGACTGTGATAGGGTGGTGGATTTTGCACGCTTCCATCTGCAAAATAAACTGTACATATTTGTTGTGACATCAGCACTGTTGTTCAGCTCTGTTTTACTTAACTACAGCTGAAAGGGTGAATATATTTTTTGAGACTGAATGTCACACAGGAAATCCACAGAGGTGCTGTGAGTTCCTTCTGTTTACAAGTTGAACCTGCACAAGTGACATTTTTTTGTTGTTGTTGCTGTTTGTTTTGCCATCACTCAGGGATTTAAAATCAAGTACTGTTTTAATAGTTTATTCTGGGTGCATTATATAATGGTAGCAGTTTCGCAAAAACAAAACAAAGTAGCATTCACACCTATGACGAATTATATCCGAGGAAGTCTTTTCATCGTTAAATGTAAGTTGTATAGAGTGCGAGTGTGTACCTAAGCCTGTCCCCTTACCAATGAAATGTCGAAACAAGCACGCTATCAAATAGATTTCCCAATATGAACTATGTCTTTCCTTCCCGACCCTTCTGTCAATCATAGATAGTCATGCATTACAACGGAAACCTTTTTCAGCAAGTGGCACAGGTTAGTGGCACACTAACCTACAATGTGGTCAAATTAACCGCCTAAGCAAAAGGAAGAGGTGGTTCAAGTTGAAGCCATTCTGCAAATGTTCAAACAGTTGCTAAAGAAAAATCTTGCCAAGAGGCTTATTCATCTTCTGTGAATCTTATCTTACATCCAATCACACCATCAACATCACACGAAGCCGATGGTATTACATCAGTGAGCAGATGTGATTGAACCTGTAAACTGGAACTGTGATTCCTATGTGCTATAGGAAATGATTCACTACTGCTAAAACTTAGCAATACAAAAACGATTTTAGGAATTAAAACTGCCAGTTTTCTTCTCTCAGTTCCTCAAACTGCCCAAAACAACATCTCAATGGTTTCACTGTAGCTTAAAAAAAACAAACCTCAGTTTAGAAGCACAGATTTTATGGTGAACAAACAAGTTTTAATTAGTTTCTTAGAGACAAAAAAGTAGTATTCGTGTGTTTATATTATATCTTTTTGTTTGTATCAGAATGTTGTCATGTTATGTTAGATTTGAATGACTTGTGTTTAAATCCCACTGTTTCCAGCGTGCTGCATCCCACTGCAGAATGAACCAAAAAAGCCAGGCATGCATGCTGCTTTGTAAAATGTATAATCTGGGTCACAACAGAACTGTTTTCTAGCTGTGCTTTTCTCTCTTTCTCTGACAGGTGCCTACATTTCCATTTGCCTCTAAGATGAATTGCATAAGAGCTGCACAACCAGCCGAGGAAAGGTGTGAAAAACAACAGGAACACGATCTGAAGCTTTTGTAAATGGTAAGGGGAAACAGACATTTGAAACCAAGTTCTGTCACAGGTGTCATCTTTGCATGTTTGGTGGCTGCGTACAAAGCATGAGCAATACAGTGAAAAAAAAAGGTGTGAGAAATATCTTGAGGTTTTGGGGGAAGGTAACTAAATCTTTGAAATGCTGATCTTGAAAATGATATAAAGTGAGATTTAACACTGATATGAGTGTCATAAAACGCTATCTTTTTTTTTGGTTTGTTAAGACATGCCAGGAGCTTATCTATCAACATGTAGCTGTTCATTCATAATTTCAGTTTGTTTTTTTCATTCATTTTGACGAGACTGCGTAGTCCAGGAGCTTTATATGAATGGTGTGAATTGCTGCTGTGTCTCTGGGCATGCATTCTGCACCAATATTCTTCACTACTACTGTTCTAATAAAACCAGAGTGAGATTTGTTTGTGTAAACAGACATGTAAGACAAAAAGATGCACAGCATGACTACACTATTATTTCACCGCACGTTCAGTCAGTTTTATGTTCTTTGCATAAAGTCTGCTTTTGAAAAATATGATAGTAACATAAATTAGACCTATAAAAGGGTGCTGTAGGGCAGTGGTTAGCACTGTCACCTCACTGCACGAAGGTTTCTGGTTTGAACATCAGTGGTCTCCAAAGGCATTTCTATGTGTGCATATCTTCTGTTGCCACTTTAGAGAACTTTTTCTTTTCTAAATTAGAAATAAGTGTGAATGTGTCGCCCTGACATGAGTAACAAGAAGAGTGCATTTACAACAATATTTGTGTTGTAATTTCTTGCTGTGAAAACTGTTTTAAAATTTGGATTTCATGTATGTTGTTTATTTTATATGCATTTCTTGTCCTTATTGCAGTTTTTCTTGATTGCTTGAGCACATTTTAGAATTGTTTTTAAGTTTTCAGGCCTGAAGCAAACAAATGCAACAAAACACTGGTGCACAATTCAGTTAAAGCAATACAGAAACGTATATTTGATCAACTTTTATGACACTGTCTTTCAATTTTGTGGCAAAACTAAATGGATGTATGCAAAGTCCATTACTTGTGTGCTATGACATTGTCATCTAATCTAAATTTGCAGTTTATAAATTTAACATATTCCAGAGAGTGTTTTACAGCTTTCAACTGATGTGTGAGGACATGTGCACATGCATGAATAATACATAACAAGTTAAACACTGCAAAATATACAAATAAGAAAACCAGACACTTCTCACTGAAATAAATCTGGTCAAACTGCATGATGATGGCTGATCTTTGGTGGTGACAGAGAGCTTAAGCTCATGTCTACCCCCCAAATAAAAGCTTTAAAAAAAGAACCCCATCAACATTTGTGATCAGTGGCCAGAAACAATGTGCCCGAACTTGTCCAGGATCGGAGCATATTTGCATGTAATATATGTCAAATACATATGACAAATTCAGCACTCAACACAATGCATTTCTTTTAAATCGTGTGTTTCTCTTAAATGGCAACAAATTCTGAAACACAACTTCCAAACCAAATGAAACTGATGAGTGTTTTCATTTTTAGTCTCTGATTTCACAGAAACGTTCACGGAAAGTGCGACTACGTTACTCACACAGTGACCCCGAAAGTGTTTTTACGTATTCATATCTCCACATTGGTGTAAAGGCCCTTTACTACTACTTTAACATAAACAGAAGGGCGACAAGGAGAAAGAAAATTTTACAATTTTTTTGAGAATTTATAAATATGTTAAGTTGTTTCTATTGTAGGCTTGTTTCAGACATCTGAAACACATAGTTTAACATTTTAAGTTTGTTAATTGTTTGTTTTTAATTAAAGGATAAAACTTTATTCTCAGCGTCTCGGAAAAAAGAGGAAATAAAAAATAAAACTTTTTAAAAGTAAGACATTTCTTCACAAAAATCCTCAAAAAACTGTCTTAGCAATTATTTCATTAAATTTCTGTAAACCATCAGACTTCTTATTTACAGCTTATGAGAGTTTTTATGCTGTCATAACGTACCCTGTGAGGTGGAGGAGGGTTTTTTTTTTGGTTTGTGTGCCTGAGCCTTTGTCTTATGTCAGCTTCCTTTGTAGTAGCTTTAGATGCTTTTATCGGGACTGCTAGAGGTAGAGCTCTTTTTCGCAGGGCAGATTTATGTGATCTACAATATCAGAGACTCCTAGTTTGGTATGTTTTTTATTTTATGCTGTTTTCAATCAGGCTATACTAGCTAAATTTCATGCATTTGTCATTCCTTGTTGTAAAATTTCAGTTGTGCTTACATAAGAGTACACACATTACATTGAACATTTAAACTGCACTCTCCCCTCTCTGCACAAATGCATGCAGTTAAGTATGTAATTAAGAAATAATTAAAATCGGTTTGTATTGAAAACAATGCAAACCATGAATTCTGCATATAAATTCAATTTGGAGTATGATTGAATTTTGATGCTTGCATTGCTTTCATTGTGCTCATTTGTTTTTCTGTTGTACGCACACCTTTAGCTCACAGTGACAGACCACAGCATATTAAACTCTGATGTGGTGTGAAGTGTTATAGTTTGCTATTATATTTTTGTCACTGAGTAAGTTTCCAGGTTTTGTAAAGATGAGATGTGATAGAGCTCTTTTGAATCCTTTACTTTTATGTTTATTGAAATAATAAATTCCATTTATTAAAAATAAAATCACAAAACTTGTATATATGTATGTATG
>NW_024583223.1:105916-107467 GCF_018398535.1 Haplochromis burtoni | reverse complement strand
CCGTACAACTTCACACTCTTAGTGGAAACAATTCATTTTGATAACAAAACAGAAACTTGTTCAGGCACAACATCTCTGGAGAAAATTAAGACAGTGACCACCTGTGTGGGTTTCATTCACTGCTGCCTCAATCCCATCCTGTATGCTTTTGTGGGTGTGAAGTTCCGCCGTCAGCTCATGAGCATCCTCAGGTCTCTGGGCTGCAAAGTGGCAAGTGCAAAAATCCAGTCTTTTGTCAGCAACAGGAGAAGCTCCATGTGGTCCGAGTCTGCCGACACTTCCCACTCGCTTGCTATCTGAGAAAGCAAAAAACAACAAATCTGACTGACCTAAACAAACATGGAGACAAATACATGAACATCAGCACATACAACTTGTGTTTGTATATTTTTTGTGTTACATTACCTGAAATCAGCACTGGTTATTTGCTACAGTTCTTAGTGCACCAGTAGTTGAATGTGACAGGACAGAAATAACTCACACCTGCATTTGTTGGCAGTGTATGAGATTTCCTTTCTCTGTTTTCTGGGCAGTATTGTAATAGAAATAAGGTATGACAGCATGAGAATTATTAATGTAAAGAGCTACTATTTTATCTTAAAATGTTTTAAACATGTATTTTATGCTACATTTATTTTGCATATTGATTTATATTTTATGTGTAAAATGTTCAAATGCACAATAAATCTTTGTTATCATAATAAAGTCTGTTTTTAAGATTATACCTACAGGACCAAAAGGCCTATTAAAGGAATCTTTGATGATTATTCATTGAAATAAACTTACTTATTCTTACAGCTTTGGGAGGAGTTTTGGGAACATATATCAAAATTACAAGACAGTTCATCAGACAGTGTGTACAGTCCTTTGATGAGGTGTACTGGTCTCCAGGTTCCAGTTTCTATTTGAGGCCTGGTGACTAATTTGATGAATTTTTCTTTATCTGACAGAGAAATTGCATGAAAGTTAATTTTCTTTTATCTTTGTACTTAAAACAACAACCTAAAATATGAATAAAAAAGTACACATATTATTCACATACAGATATGTAGTTTGACACATGTCAACTAAAATCAAAACCTCTTTTAAATGTCAAAAGAATCTGAAACAAAACTTAAAACCAAATGAAACTGATGTGCGTTTTCAGGTTTAGTCTCTGATTTGACAGAAACATTTGCAGAAAGTGTAACCACCTTACTTACAGACTTACCCCGTAAACGTTCTTATCATATGCAAATCTTCATGTTGGTGAAAGGGTCTAACATAAACAGAGGGGCAACAATTACAGATTGAGATTATTTTATAGATAGTTAAAAATACATATGACATTTTAAATAAGGATCAAATTTATTCTCACTGTCTTGAAAAAAGAAGAAAGAAGAAATAGAATAAAAATGAATAGTGAGATTATCTTCACCAAAATGTTTTATCAGGTCACCTTTGGTGATGGTGTCTCTAAGATTGTGTAAAACTATCAAAAGTCCTGATGCAATTTTACGAATGTTTTTACGTGTAATGTGCTCTGCAAGGTGGGGGAGGGTTTTTTTTTTT
>NW_024583223.1:104545-105896 GCF_018398535.1 Haplochromis burtoni | reverse complement strand
TCATTCACTGCTGCCTCAATCCCATCCTGTATGCTTTTGTGGGTGTGAAGTTCCGCCGTCAGCTCATGAGCATCCTCAGGTCTCTGGGCTGCAAAGTGGCAAGTGCAAAAATCCAGTCTTTTGTCAGCAACAGGAGAAGCTCCATGTGGTCCGAGTCTGCCGACACTTCCCACTCGCTTGCTATCTGAGAAAGACAAAACCAGGGAAATACATAAACATCAGAATGTACAGTGTGCTTTTGTATATTGTTGTGTTAGATAACATGCAGGCAGTGTTTTTGTTGTTGTTGTTGTTGTTATTATTATTTTCCATAGCTGAACATGAATTAATAATATTAATAATAATATTTCTTTTTTCTAATTGCCGGGCAGTATTGTAATAGAAATAAGTAATGAGAACATGAGAATTAATAGAGTAAAGAGATTAATACCTATTCAACAGCTTGTATTTTATACTTTTTTCTTTGTATCTTGATTTATGTTCTGTACAAAATGAAGATTATATATTTTTTAAGTATGATAAAGTCTCTTTCCAATATAACAATTCCCACAGGACCTGCAGGAATATTAATGGAATTTGGGTGATTATTCAGTGAAATGTAATTAATTGATGTTAAAACTATGCAGGAAACTTTGGAAATGTGTCAAAAACAGTTCATCAAGCAATTGGGACCTTCCTTTGATTAGTCTGGTCTCATCTGGAATCTGGCATAAAAATGAGTTTTCTTTTGACTTTGTGCTGAAAACTACAAAAACCTAAAATATGAATAGAACGGGTTGTTACAAATATTATTGACATACAGATAACACAGACTAAAAAAAAAAAAAAAACCCTGTTAAAGTCAAAGTCAAATTTATTCATATAGCATCTTTCATACAACCTCACCAGGTTTGGTTCTAGATCTGAGACCTAGGAGCCCCACAGACTTCAAGTAGATCAGCAATATATTTAGGTCCAAGACCCTCAATGCTTTATAAACCGTTAACAGTATTTTACAATCAATCCCTTTACACACCGAAACCAGTACAATGATTTTAAAATAAGTTGTAATATGATCAGTTTTTCCTGGTGTTGGTCAGAAATGTAGCAACAGCATTTTGGATGTACATTAAATTAAAACCAATAAAAACAACAATTACAATAATTTAGCTTACTAAAAATAAATGCATGAATAAGCATTTATTATCTTTTTTTGCCACAAGACTCTTGATTCTAATTCTAATATTTTAAGATGGAAGAGGATTGCATAATGGTGTTTATATGACTATTCAAATTCAAATCAGCATTCATAACTATGCTAAACAATTTTAAATCGTTCTGTTGTATTGAATTTTGATGACTTTCATTTTTG
>NW_024583223.1:93651-103285 GCF_018398535.1 Haplochromis burtoni | reverse complement strand
AAGGGGGTGATATTTGCGACCTGACTGAGAATGTGAATTTTGAAGCCGTGTTCATACCAGTTCTGTACTCTGTGGTGTTTGTTGTTGGCCTGCTTGGGAACGGATTGCTGTTGGGAATACTGGCTCAGAGTAGGAAGACCTGGAGTGTGACAGATATATTCATCCTTCATCTGGGAGTGGCAGATATTCTGATGCTGGTGACGCTGCCCATCTGGGCAGTACAGTATGCCCAAAGTGATGGATGGACTTTTGGTACTCCCCTGTGCATGATCAGTGGAAGTGTCTTTATGGTAAGTATTGTGCAGAAGTAAAGATGCATTGAAAATATCTGTACTTTCAATTATTTAGCAGAGGTGTCTCTCATTGATTTCTTTAGATTAACTTCTACTGTGGGATCCTTCTCCTGGCCTGCATCAGTCTGGACCGCTACCTGTCCATCGTCCATGCTACACAGATGTACTCAAGGAAGAAGCCTTGGGTTGCCCAGGCCAGCTGCCTGATGATGTGGTTCTTTTCCCTGCTTCTCTCCATTATTGACTGGATCTTTTTAGAAGAAATGTTTGATGATAGACGAGGCAGAAGAGAGTGTGTTCATAACTATCGTAAATTTGATGTAAACGCAGAAGACTCTTGGAGGTTGGCATCACGCATGATTTATCTCATAGTGGGCTTTGTGCTTCCTTCCGGTGTCATGATTTTCTGTTACTCCCGCATCCTGGATCAGCTGAGGTGTGGTGCCCAGAGCCTTCAAAAGCAGAGAGCTTTTAAAGTTATTGTGGCTGTGGTGGTGGTTTTCTTTATCTGCTGGGCACCGTACAACTTCACACTCTTAGTGGAAACGGGTTTTTTTTACCCTGTCCTCACTGTTAAAATATTATCTATTTAAAAAAAAACCCCAATGTGTTCTTTACCTGGAAAATATTAGTAGTGTTTCCAACTACTTTAACTGGAAGGCACGGAATATCTAATGCAGCAGCTTTTTTAAAGGCATGCATTAAAAAAACAAACAAAAAAACTAAATACAGAAAACAAAAAATACAGAAAACATGATCGACCATGTGGTTGAAAATCACATCATAAGTCAGAGTCTAAGTGAAAATTTGCATCCTTTTCTCTGTCTGTCCACAGATGATGGAAGATGAAAAGATTACAGTGACAGGGGAGGACCTTGACTGGTCTGATTTCTACGAGAACTATAACTATTCAGACTCGAATGGCTCTTATGAAGGGGGTGATATTTGCAGCCTGACTGAGACTGTGAATTTTGAAGCTGTGTTCATACCAGTTCTGTACTCTGTGGTGTTCGTTGTTGGTCTGCTTGGGAACGGATTGCTGTTGAGATACTGGCTCGGAGTAGGAAGACCTGGAGTGCGACAGATACTTTCATCCTTCCATCTGGGAGTGGCAGATATCCTGATGCTGGTGACGCTGCCCATCTGGGCAGTACAGTATGCCAAAAGTGATGGATGGACTTTGGTACTCCCATGTGCATCGAATTGCCCCCCAAACGCAACCACCGAAAAAAAAGATCTAAATAAAATAACTTTATTCAAATGTTAATAACATATTGATAACACTTATAGACTAAAACTCTAAGTCTTTTAATTCCTAAAAAAGTCTGAAACATAACTTCAAAATGAATCTGATGAGTGTTTTTAGGTTTTGTGCCTGATTTCACAGAAATGTGTACATAGACAGTGGAACCACCACTTACACACTGATCCTATAAGATTTTATATCATATATTCACATTAATAACAAAAATGTAAAGGCAACAATGAGGAAATCTTACAGCTTTACAGCAAATTTGTAAATGGGTTCAGTTATCTCTGCTGTAGTTAGTTCCAGACATCTTAAAAGCACAATTTAAATATATGAAGTGCAGTTGTAAGCTACATTTTCAGCATCTTAAAAAAAAAGAATAAATACAAAATAAAACATACAAATAAAATTTAAAAGTATTGTTATTATTTTTTACAAAAATACTTTTTTCAAAACAAAGTTAATAATTTTATATAAAAACATCAAATGCTAGCTCATAATGTGCCTAGTAAGGTGGAGGAGTTTGTTTTGGTTTTGTTTTTGTGTGAGCTTCCTCTTTAACCAATTTAGAGGCTTTTATCGGCACTGCTGGAGGTAGAGCTCTGGACACATTTTAATTATCTACGATATTAGAGACTTCTACTTTGGTATGTTTTTATTTTATGCCTTTATTATTGAATTATTGAATTATTTATCATTCTATACTGGCTATTTCTAATTTTTCACGAGTATGTCATTATTCTTAAATTTTGGTCAACATCCTATTATGCATTTTAACTACATTGACCACTCTCTGTTTACATTAATTAATTATGCGTTTAAGAATTTACTAAATGATCACAAATTGAATTGATTTGATGCAGAGGGGTGTATGTTTTTCTTTACAGGATTGTTTTTCTGTTTGTATACACACCTTCAGTTCTCAGTGACAAACTACAGCATATTAAACTGTGATGTGACGTGACGAGTGATATTTTCCTTATATTTTGTTTTAAACATTCAGTACGTTTATGACATTATGTTTACGACACACTAATGTCTAGAGCCACCTGACTCTTAATTTCTTGCAAAATGTGAATTTACATGCTTCCTCTTGGTTGGTGTATATCAGTTTCTCTTCCCTAAATTGTACCAGCATAAATAAAAGAAGAAGAAGATACAAAACAGTTAAAAGAAATTAAGAAATTAAAAAATAAACCAATAGTATGACTAAAATGGTTGACACTGTCTTTTGTTGATTGGTACAAGTAATTCAGTTAATAAAAATAAATAAATAAATAAACCGTACAAAGCAAAGCTTTATGTATCCAGTTTCTGTGGGGTTTTTTTTACCCTGTCCTCACTGTTAAAATATTATCTATTTAAAAAAAAACCCCAATGTGTTCTTTACCTGGAAAATATTAGTAGTGTTTCCAACTACTTTAACTGGAAGGCACGGAATATCTAATGCAGCAGCTTTTTTAAAGGCATGCATTAAAAAAACAAACAAAAAAACTAAATACAGAAAACAAAAAATACAGAAAACATGATCGACCATGTGGTTGAAAATCACATCATAAGTCAGAGTCTAAGTGAAAATTTGCATCCTTTTCTCTGTCTGTCCACAGATGATGGAAGATGAAAAGATTACAGTGACAGGGGAGGACCTTGACTGGTCTGATTTCTACGAGAACTATAACTATTCAGACTCGAATGGCTCTTATGAAGGGGGTGATATTTGCAGCCTGACTGAGACTGTGAATTTTGAAGCTGTGTTCATACCAGTTCTGTACTCTGTGGTGTTCTGTTGTTGGTCTGCTTGGGAACGGATTGCTGTTGAGAATACTGGCTCGGAGTAGGAAGACCTGGAGTGCGACAGATACCTTCATCCTCCATCTGGGAGTGGCAGATATCCTGATGCTGGTGACGCTGCCCATCTGGGCAGTACAGTATGCCCAAAGTGATGGATGGACATTTGGTACTCCCCTGTGCAAGATCAGTGGAAGTGTTTTTACAGTAAGTATTGTGCTGAAGTAAAGATGCAGTGAAAATGTCTGTACTTTCACTTAATTTAGCAGAAGTGTCTTCATTGATTTCTTTAGATTAACTTCTACAGTGGGATCCTTCTCCTGGCCTGCATCAGTCTGGACCGCTACCTGTCCATCGTCCATGCTACACAGATGTACTCAAGGAAGAAGCCTTGGGTTGTTCAGGCCAGCTGCCTGATGGTGTGGTGCTTTTCCCTGCTTCTCTCTATCACTGACTGGATCTTTTTAGAAGATGTGTTTGATGATAGACGAGGCAGAAGAGAGTGTGTTCCCAATTATTACAAATTTCGTGAGGAGGCTGTATATAATTGGAGGTTGGCATCACGCATGATTTACCTCATAGTTGGCTTTGCACTTCCTTCAGCCATCATGATGTTCTGCTACTCCTGCATTTTGCATCAGCTGAGGTGTGGTGCCCAGAGCCATCAAAAGCAGAGAGCTTTTAAAGTTATTGTGGCTGTGGTGGTGGTTTTCTTTATCTGCTGGACCCCGTACAACACCACGCTCTTAGTGGAAACGTTTAATTTTGATATCAGTAATGAAACTTGTTCAGACACAACATCCCTGGAGAAAATTAAGACAGTGACCACCTGTGTGGGTTTCATTCACTGCTGCCTCAATCCCATCCTGTATGCTTTTGTGAGTGAGAAGTTCCGGCGTCGGCTCATGAGCAGGGAAACAGTGTTCATGTCAGACTTAAATGTTTCAAATCATCAAACAAATCATAGGTGAATTGTTCCCCCTGACCGTGCTTCCTCTAAAGAACAGTCAGCCAGATTAAGGAGCTCCTCTAAGTATTTCTTCCACAGTCTGGCTAGGTCCTCAGTTGAAGGCAGCAGCACCCCACCTTCATTAAATACACTGTAAGTAGAGCACCGCTTTCCCCTACACCTTTTCTCATGGTCATGCTCACCCCATGATAATAGATGCAGCTCCAAAATGAGGGCCACTGATTGATTCCTTCTTTCTTTCTTTAGGAGCCAGAACTCTCCCTGTCCAAAATTACTGTCAAGTTCATCCTCATGATGAATTTATATAAGCTTCCAATCACAACTGTAGTCTCTGGTACAAAGTGTAAAGTTTTAGTTGATGTTACAGAGAATTCTGACTGACTGAAAGCAGTTCTTTAAATAGGAAGGACCCACTGGTGTTATGCGGGGGCCCAGTCGTTTTAAGCTGGGTTTGTTCCTGTTTATATAGGCTGCTTTTGAAAATATCAGGATTTACACCCAGGAATATATATTCTCTTGGAATACTTCTGGAAAGCACCATTAGATGAGGATTTTACTCTCAGGATTAAAGGCTAAATTCACTTTTACAGACAAATATTTTTTTATTTGCACAAAAACTGTTTAAAGTAATGAAATTTTGTTTTAAAAACTTCACATAGTCGACAAAGCAAAAGTCAACCCAATGAACATTCAACCACCACATCTTTCAAAATTCAAATTTACTACACACACTTTATTTACATTACTTCAAAATGGCATTTTAAAACCAACCAACAAAATTACTGTAAACAATATGGATATTTACTACATTTTGAAATATATGGAATTAATTAACAAGAAAGCAAATCTGTAGTGGATTTAAAGAGATATATTAGACATGCAGAGAGATTCTTTCCAGTCCACACCACAAGAAAGATGAGGTGTGAGGCTTAAATTACAGGCATTGACGCTGCTACTTTTGCTGACTTGACTCTCTGTGGCTCTCCTATACAAGTATAATTAATGTATGCATAGGTCTATAATTACTTCCCAGAATTACTTCAGCTTTTTTTTGTGTGTGGGATTGCATAATTTCTGTGGCCTATAATGCATGCAGTTTGGAAATGTTGTCTATCTCTGGTGATTTTAAAACCATAATGAAGGCCACCATTACTCTTACTGTTATACAACGTTCTATTATTTTAATGTTTTTATGTTAAACAAACTGTTTTTCTGAGCTGTATAAAAATACTTAACAGTTTGGAAAATTCAAAATCTGAGGTGTGTTAGAACATGTTTCTAAAAAGCAATTTTAGACATAAAACACACATTTTTAACAAGACTTCAAAGCAAAAGTAAAATAAAAATGTAAAATGAACACTTAAATGAGTGAACATGTTTGTTGGTGAGTTTATAGGTAGTTAAATCAAAAATTCTACTCCTCAGTAAAAGCTTTTGGCTCTTTTTTGAGGAATTTTATTTCCCAGAGTTTATATTTGTGGTAATAACAATTTTGTTGCTAAATAAATAAAAAGTAAAACCAGAGAAATAACTGTTACAATTGCTGACAAAATAAATGTGTAAAAAACATTTTTTAAAAGAACAAAAAAAATGAGTAAGTTATTGTTTTGGTTAGTTTATTGGTTGTCAGTATAGATGATGCTCTACAATCTTATTGAGCTGAAGGGAACTTTCCTGTTTACAACATACCATAACTCTACTTATTATAACGACTCCCAATATTTAATGTTTACAGTATAGAGAGGAGAGCCTGCAAAGATAAAAAAGCTGCATTATTACATGCATTATTTGCTTATTTCTACCTGCTTTAAGCATTATCTAAACAAAAAAAGCAGCTTTCAAATCACGTTATGAAACCACTGTGTGACTTGTTTGTCTTCTGCTCATGAAGTCTTTACTCAGTACATGTCGACTGACGTGACAGAAGACAGCGCAACATTTTGGTCTATTTCTTCCCTCTTTTTTATAATGGCCTGTGTAAACCGAGCAGAAGTTAAGTTCACGACCGATTTTGGCAAACAGATGAAGAATGGATGTAAGAATGATAGAGAAAATTTTAAACTCACATCCAGCAGTTTTTGTAAAAACAGCTTACATGTTTTTAACTGGAAACTGAAACCATAAAAATGAAAGGTAGACGCACTGGCTCGGTGACAGAGATCTTACGTAACAGATGGAAACAATGAGATATAATGTGACATGTGACTCACTTCTCCAAAACAAATGACATCCACATGATCGACATTCAGAAAAACATGTGGACAATGACACGACTGCTTTTGTTTTCATAATTACGTTTTCTCTTTTGGACTCTATTCCTAAAGATTATGTTGATGCTCATACCAGATTTGTTACTCATTAAACAAAAGACCTGATTAGCTGGTTTTCTCTATCTTAGTTGCCAGATAAGCTGAAGCAAGAAATAATGCTTGAGGTGCAGCTGAAAACTGTAAACCACATCTTAAACACGAAGAATGTTTCTGCTGCTTTCGACAGCCACCATTTCTTTTATTGCATCATGCGCTCTTACAGACTCTCTGGAGTCACAAAACACTAAACAGAGGAAGGAGTGCGTCGAAACGAGGAAACTGAATATTTTCAAGTGTGAAATTACTGCACAGCGAGTTTTCAGAAGAACACTCAGTACCGAAAGTACATTTATTTCTGAACATAGTTACATTTCTCAAGATTGTTAGGATTTGAAACCAGGCAAGCATGGCAGGTCACGACGTGCTGAGCAGTGTGAAAGCATAAAACCACAGGCATTTGTGTGTGTGTGCAGCACAACACAGACTATTATCATCACAATAAGTTTTTATCTTCTCTAACGTCCGTTCTTCTCCCACATACTGGTCTGCTGGTTTTCTGTCAGCTGGCTCTGTTCACAAAGCCTCACACAGTTCTTCCTACTAAACACAGACACGTCTTCAGATGACTGTAAATAGAAAGCTACGAAAAGGGTGCAGCACCCCTCCTCCACCGTTGCGCTCTGTCACCTGACTGATGACATCACCACTTTTTTCTTTTCCTCCTGTGTCACATTTGTACATTCCCAGAAACAACGATTTTTAAAGTTAAGTAAACTGGCCTCAGGGAAAATCCCTTAACTGCAAAGCAATCACACGCTGACATGTCATTACGCAATCTCGGGATTTACTGCTTCAAGACAAGTCAAAGAGAGCACAAGAGAGAAAGCTTAAACACTGAATTGTTTTAATGGTGTTAAAGTTATAAACTGTTTGGGACTGTTTAACATACGATGTCAATAACACTGCCAAAGGTAACAACTTGCATTACACTGAATTTCAAAGATTATGATATTAACTTTACGATAACTGTGTTGAAAACTGTTAATTGGCAACACAAATGTTTTACTAATCATAAAAAGCTAAATACCTTTATTTTAAATAATTCAAAAATAAAATACAGACATCTGTTTTAACCCTTTTGGGTGAGCATATGTCACCATGATGCATGTGTGGAATGTGAGAGTCATTTTTATGTATAAACATCTGCTTGTCAGTTACGCAGAAACAAGTCCTCCACCCCATGAACTCATGACATGAAACTGAATTCACTTCGTCTCAGGAGTGTAAAGCTGCTCATCTCACACTTGAGTCGCAAGAGAGTATGTTCATCTTCACTAAGCTAACGGATTCTCTGCATCCGTCATCTGTTTCAGTTCTTGCTGTTGATCCTGACCGTGATCAGGCTGCTGTCTCTGGCCTACACCAAGATCCCAGAGTGAGCCTTTTGGTTCAGTTTTATTACATCTCAGCATGGCCAGTAAGTGTTGCCTGAAGTTTCCACACAGGCCGAGATACAGCAGAGGCCTCAGGCTGGCGTGAAGGCAGCCTAACGCAGAGGTGCCCATAAGAAGTATTTTTAGTGAACCTTCAGAGCTTTTATGTAAATCATCAGGATGTTTCTGAAGTCTGTTCTGGACAGTGTCCAAAAAAAATATGAAGTTGTACGGCATCCAACACACACAGAATACGCCCACCAGAGACAGGATGACGGTGACATTTCTCTGGATTCGGGCCCCATTAGAGCTGCACTGCCGCCATAGCATATGTGAGAAGATCATCAGCATGACTGCAGGTAGCACCAAGCCAAATATGTGGTGGAGCAGGCGTGACCACAACTGCCAGTCAGTTCCAGATTGAGGGTAGATGTGAACACATGTTTTCTCTTCTGTGGAGTCCTTTTTAGCCCCTGGGGAAATCCATTCAGGTACGGTGAGGATGACAGAGATAAGCCAGACTGACAGGCAGCTGATGTGAACAAAGAAGGGCTTCTCGTGGGAATACAACTGGATGCCATGGATGGCAGAGAGGTAGTTTTGAAGACTGATGCAAAACAGCAGAAAGATTCCACAGTAGTAGTTGAGCTAGAAGAAGACAGGGAGAACTTTTAGTGTAAGACACAAACCTCTAACATCTATAAAAATTACACTTCATTTCTTCCCTTTCACATCTGTCCTACTCTAAACTGCTGTTCTAAGCTTGTTCTCTTCCTTAAAAATGTTAAATACTCAGTGGATGTCACTGTCATCCTGTTGAGTACAATGACTCTGTTCTGCACGTTCTGCCAAGAAACGAAATTCAGCAGAAAAATGATGGAGTACAGCAAAACAAAAAAAACTTTCTCACAGCTTCACTGAAAATGTCTTGCTTTTATTTTCAGTCTCTATCTGATCCATACAACATCTTCTAGTCCTTACCTTGAAAACGACTCCAAAGATCTGGCTGAAAATGCCCAAGGACCAGTCACAAGGCTGACTTGTCTGTGCAGCCCAGAAGGGCAGCATTAACAGGAGGAGGATGTCCGCGATACTCAGGTGGAGAATAAAGGTGTCCGATATGCTCCACAGTCTCCTCTTTTGAACCAGAACTGTCAGGAGAATAATATTTCCCAGGATTCCAACAACAAAGACTATAGAGTACAGAGCAGGGACCCACACTGCCTCACTGCCTCTTTTCACAAAAGACTCATCCCCTGGATAGTCATAGTCCTCCTCAGGATATGTGTAATTCTCTTTAAATATTCCATCGAGATCCACATCTAGATCACCCATGTTCGTGAACTGTGAAGACAAAAATGTTGAAACACTGAGACCAGACAAAAATGCTGCAGTGCCTCAGAAGCTCTATGTCAGAATAGATTCCTCTCTTTCTTTCTCTCTGGGTAAAAGTCATGTTAGTTCCCTGAAATTTCCCGTTGGTAAACCCAGCTTATAGTAAATGCACAAACATACAACAACTCACATGTTGTGATGTAGCAATTGTGGGGCTGACAAACGGAAAGTACAGTTCTCCTTAGTCACTCTCTCTC
>NW_024583223.1:88340-93631 GCF_018398535.1 Haplochromis burtoni | reverse complement strand
ACACACACACACACACACACACACACACACACACACACACACACACACACTTTAAATCTATAAAACTGCCTCCCAGCTTTGCTTTTTACCGTTGTTAAAATAAAGCTTCTACAAAACCAGAAGAGTCGAGAGTTAAGGATAAGGAACGCTAAGTTTGCGCACACAGTTATTGCAAACAGAAAGTAGACAGAATTATCAGTAACTTTCATGGCTGCCAGTAAAATGTTCATATGTTAAAATACATATTGTAGGAGGGCTGATATATGCAAATAAATGTACGTACTTCACATAAAGAGCTTCGGCTGTAGAGTTTGAGCAGCTTTCTGCGCGCTGTAGGTCGATGTTACTAAAAACAGGACCCGCACATAGCCTACCGCTTCAACCTCGGGTCACTCAGTTTTATAGGGTGACTACCGGTCGGGTGTTTTTGGAGGGAGCACAGACGAACTCCCGCAGCTGTCCGACGCCTGTCAAGTACAACTGAAAAAGGCGCGATAGCGTCCTTTACAGCTACCAAACACAGTTAGATTATAGAACCATGAAACTGTAATTACAGAACAATACGCTGAAAGTAGATCCACAAACATAAGCGCTCCGGCGAGCAGACGTAACTTAGAAGGAGACGGTGAAAAAAAAAGCTGAGCTCACCACAGTAGTTCGCTTATCGGAGACACGCCCCGCACACAAACTGCTACCTTTAAACGTGTCACGCACATAAAGGAATTATAAACATTTTAATTTTTACTCCACTGACTTGTTTTGGTTCATCACACGTCACCTCGCTCGCAAATTGCCACTTCAGTCAAATAATACAATACGCGAAAATACAATATTTTATTTTTCAAAATAAAATACTGCATAAAAATTACACCACAGCGGATCCAAAAGAAAGAGAATTTAAGAAAAAGACTAGGCTCTGTGGTTTTGCGGCGCTCAGACAGACACCTTCCAGTGGCGACACTGGCTAATTCTCTGTGACCTCCGTGTTTAATGTGGAAAAACAGGTGGTTTGTTTTGAAGGTGGCCCCCAACTCACTTCCGTGTCTCGCCTTTAGACGTCTGGCTTGATTCGGGCTTCTGAAAAGAAGGAAACAAAACAGACAAAGCGTCGCATAAATAGCTGCTAAACTAGAGGGAGCTGTTGAGATTGTGAGATGGGTTGGCCGGCTGGAGTTACCTAACTCCACTCATAAAGTGATGATGTTGCTATTTAAACAAACCTAAGAGTGTAGCAGATAATTAGAATGAAGTAGAGAGCTAAATATCAAAATGATGCCAATCTAACTTTAATTGTGAAAGAGACACTAATGTAAGAAATTTCATATTAGTTATTTTAATTAAACTGATTTTTAACATGACCTGCTCAAAAGTCGTTTACCGCAGTCTGTGGCCAAGACGAATGCAGCTGTTATTTGTTGGTGCAAGTGTCAGAATATTTATAACATGCAATACTTTGAAAAAGTTTCAAGCCGTCCTTCGTTTTTAATTTTTTTTCTGGAAAAATAGGAAATAAGTCAATGTGTAAACATTGACTTCATGTAAACATGAAGAGGATTAGGGCCCCTGGGAAAAAAAAGAATTCTGACTTTAATCTCAGAATTCTGAGATTAAAGTCAGAATTCTGAGATTAAAGTCAGAATTCTGACTTTAATCTCAGAATTCTGAGATTAAAGTCAGAATTCTGAGAAAAAAAGTCAGAACAACAACGTGTAAGGTTAAAAACAAAAAGTTTAGATGTCTGCCGTTTAACCCAAATCCAGCAGAGGGCGCTCCATTGCAATCAAACGATGCGTGATGATGTGCATGTGGCGTTCCATACATGTAAGTACGGATGTAGTATCATGGTCTTTACAGGATTTATATCTGACTTTGCTATTTTAACACAAAGGTCTGTTTTTTTTCTAAAAGAAAGGTCCTAAACAGGAATCCCAGCTTTACTGTAAATATTAAGTTTAACTCAATGCAGCACTCAGTGTGTTTCATCTCAGTTGTTCAATGTGTGGTCCTTTGTCTTCTTAACTTTATCTAGTTATAGTGGCTTCTGAGAATAAATTATGCTCACATTTATTATCCTCTGAAACCCAGAATTTAATTTTTGTCCTCTGTTGGGGACATTTATATGATTTATGAGTCCTGCTGCACTGTCAATGTGATATCCAGGGCTTTCAATTAACAACACATTTGTGGGGGTTGAGCTAACAGACTACATAGACTTTCTTTTCAAAATGATGGGAATTGCAGCGTGCACATTTTATGTCCAGATGGGAAACAGATACCTTGTTTTGCTGATATTATGATTCTATTGCCAAAACTCAAATTGTTTCAATTTGAAACTCTTAGTGGTTATGTGTAGGATTTCAGAAATGTACCACCATTTCCAACCTATATGTCCTCACTTCAGAAAGCAGAGGGCAGGGTGAAGCAGATTTTACTTGAAAGTGTGGAAGGGAAGTCAGACTTACTGCTTTCATGAGGTAGAGGAAGGCGAGACATTAGAACAGGAAGGTGAAAGCTCAGAGGAAGACATATAAGCTTTTAAGGTGCCTTAGCATGAACAATGTGCTGCCACCCATACCATCCATAATAACAAGTATTAATTGTACGGCTCACATGCACGCATACGCAGGCACGTGCGCGCGTGCACACACACACACACACACGCACACAAACGCTTTCTTTATCCTTTTTGATTAATAGGATATATGATAAAAATGCTTTGAATTGTGAGCCTCCCGTCTTTGTCAGTTAACTTTCAACAACACTTAAACCGGATTGACTCCCTGCACAGGTCAGTGTGTATATGCCAGTTGAGAAACCAAATTTCACAACTTCAGAGCCCTAGCTTGTACACTACTTCTTACCCACAATGGACTTTGGAGGCCATCGTGTTCCCTCTTTTCAGGCTCAAAAGCTGGTACGTCCTCATCTGAGCCTTTACTTTCTTACTGTAATGTTTGACCCTCCTCCACCTCGTTTGTATGACTACACTTTCACCATTCTAAGTAAAAGAGTAAGGAAATCCCCTCAAAAATAATTTGAGGTGTAATAAAATGACATAATTCTGTAATCAAGCCAGACCTGATGTCAGCTACAAGGTACAGAAGATTAAAAAAAATAACAACCTCTTCTGAGGTTTCTCTTTCCATCATCATACCCAGAACATCTCAGCTCCAAACTTTGTGTCAGGGAGTTTTTTTTACACTATATATGGTATTTTCCCACACTCTTATTTCCTAAAGGGCCATAACAGCAAGTGTATCTGCGTATTTGATATGGCTGTTTTTGTTTTTGTTTTTAAACTTGTTTGTTTTGTTTAAATGCCAAATACCCTGATGCACTTGTCCCATCGTGTCTAGACATGGGACAGTACCAACCTGGGGCTCTTTTGCACGCATGCAATTTTCTAAAATAAAAAATTCACCAAGAAAAACAAAGAGCTTTACTTTGTTTCCAGCTAAAAGAACACAGTTTTATCAGGCTGGTTGTGGACCCTGAAAAGAAATACACATTACACATTGAACATTATGTATCCTTTTCCTTTTATTTCACAATTATTATTATTTGATACATTTTGGTATATAGAAAATAATTAACATCAAAGCATATCTGCAGAAGATATAAGAGATATATTAGAGACACAGAAAGAATCTTGACAGTGCATTCTGAAGGAAATGGTGGCAGGTGTGATGCTAAAAGTAGAGCCACTTTGCAGCGTGCAAACACAGCTACGACAGCTACCTTTCCTGACTTATAGCTTCTCTGAGGTTATCTTAAACAAGAATGTAGGGTTGTAAAACACAAAGCACATAACAGCGTTTCCACTTAATTTAAGTGACATAATAATAATGCATGTAATTTGAAAATGCCATTATTGATCTAAAAGGTGTTTTGGTTGTATGTTAGTGAGTTTCTGAATCTTAATTTGCTGAGCTGTAAAAAACGAAACAAACAAACAAAAAAACCCCCAAACAAACAAAAGACTTAACACTTTAAAAAAATATAAAATCTTAGAAATGTGCAGTGTAATATGTGCAAAATGAGAAAAAATGTTTCAGACATAAGCACACATTTTGAGCAAAAATCTGCTATGTAAACAAAAGAAAAGTAAACATTTTAAATGCAAACTTATTTTATTGCTAGTCAGGTTAAAGACTATTCCACTATAATTCTTTTTAAAATATTTGTGAATCAGTTTTAAGCATAAGACACATTTAGAGCAGGATTAAAATCTGCCAACAAAAACAAACAACACTACATGCTGTTGTCATCCGGTCTCCTGTCTGGACATTCCCAGTACTCATGCTACAACAGTGAAATCAAGATGTAAAAATACTGGCGACTATCAGTGCTGCCCCTCAGGCTCCATGACAGGAGGACCAACACAAAGACGGACAACAAACAGAAACAATCTGAGGACTTAAATACACCGGATTAGGAGAGGATGGACAACAGGTGGAAAGACATCAGGAACAAATCTGACAAAACAAGGGAAGCCAAACTGAACATAACACACATGAGATAAGGTACTGTCAAAATAAAACAACAAGTGACACTCACATAGAGACCCAGGCAAGAACATGTAAGCAAAGGGAGACGAAACTCAGAGACACGACTAGGGAGACACAGAACGAGGGTGAGAGTGAGGGACAGAGAGGGTGAGGGAAACCAGACACACACACAGATGCCCACATGCCTGTGGAAACGGGCAAATAAACAAGACAAGACAGACTCTACTGGGTGGCCAAATAACGCAGGAGATACTGAGGAGGACACGCAGAGGCATTACCAAGGCAAACAGGACCCGAAAGGAAAAAAAAATCAATAGACATCAGGGCTTCAAACTGAACATAAGAATAGCAATAACTCTATAAAGAAAGAACAAGACCAAACACTGCAAAAACACATTCTACAAAATACGTCATGGACCTAAATAAACTCAAAGCTGTGGGACAATGAACCAGTACCATGACAGTAACATCATCATGATCACATGAGAGTATGTTTCTCTGTTCATCTTCCCTAAACTGACTGGTTCTCTACACCCATCATCTGTTTCAGCTCATCGTCTTCATCATACAGATACTTACAGATATCTACTTTTAACCCTTTTGGGTGAGCATATGTCACCATGATGCATGTGTGGAATGTGAGAGTCATTTTTATATATAAACATCTGTTTGTCAGTTACACAGAATAACATCCTCCAGCCCTTGAACTCATGACATGAAACTGAATTCACTTCCTCTCAGGAGTGTAAAGTTGTTCTACTTACATCTGAGTCAAAATCTGTT
>NW_024583223.1:71236-86236 GCF_018398535.1 Haplochromis burtoni | reverse complement strand
GAAGAGATACATTATTTCTCTGAAATCTCTTAAGAAGCTGCGTTTGCGCTCAAAATTTAGGAATCATAAAACTGTAATACAGAAAACTCGCACGTGCTGAGTACTCAATCTATAAAAAACAAGGGTCATGGTAAACGAGACGATAAGAAAAGCTGAGCTCAGCAAAGAATCTTCACTCACAATCATGCAGACGATGCGGACTCGTACCTTAAAGCCTCTCATGCACAGAAAGGACTTATAAACACCTTAACTTCTATTCCACTGGGATATTGTGGTTCATCACGCCTCACCTCGTTGTTTTTCACAATAAAATATTGCATTATAACAATTTAACTGCAACAGATAGGCCTACGACTAAAAATCTCAAAGAAAGATGCGTTCTCAAAAAGACGAGGCTCTGCGGTTTAGTGGCGCTCATACAGACGCGTTACACTGGCTCAGCCTCTGTGACATCCGGCTTTAATAAGAAAAAACAGGTGGTTTGTTTCGAAAAACCACGTAACGTCACTTCCGTGTTACTAGTTTATATGCCTGGCTTGATCCACTAGATTTCAGCAAACAAAGATAATCGAATAAAGAGCTACTAAACTAGAGGGAGCTGTTGATATTGTGATATTGTGAGATGGGGAGGGCAGTTGGGAGATCTAACTAGACACAAGAAATCATAAATAAGAAAAGTCCTAAGGAAACACTGGCTCAAAGACATCTGTTAATAAAGTAATTATCATAAATCAGTTATCATTTGATTTAGTTGGGCACTTATCTTGAAGTATTATTTAAATTCAACCTTAAATAATGGCCATCGACAAAAAAAAGCATGTTAGGGACCCCTTAAAAAGTCTGCAGACTTTGTCCTTTGAACTTCTCTTATAGATTTCATTTCAGGAATTATTAGGTAGTCATCATAATGTCTCTGGAACTTTTTGATGTACTTCAAAGTATTTTTATTTAGTTTAAAACACTTTTAAGTCAGATATTTTAGACCTGACAACTGTCATGATATGCGTAAAGTTGTTGTTTAAGGTGCAGTTCATGTGGAAGCCACAGGAGGGTGGTGTTGAGCGCATAATAAAAAGTGATAGCAAAACCTAAAAGACTGTCATGTCTGCTCCCTGAAGCAATATCGTAACAGCAACTACATGCAGATTTTTTTTAAATAAATATTTTCCATACAAATTACGATGTTATTAAACGGAATAAACCAGGTCTTTTTAAACCTTTCTGGATTGTTACTTCTTCTATTAACTGCTCTTTGGAGTTTGAATCATTTCTTTCATGAACTATGTGAGGCAGAAAGACGTTACAGATTCCCCTATTTGCTGATTCATGCATGGTTACCTCCAAGTCTGTGTTTTCACATTTAGCAATCATTGTATTGTTTTTGACGGTTACGATTTTTTTTATTTTTTATCTTGACAGTTAATCCCTTCGTTTCACTTGACAGGATGCTTCAAGTAAGCGTGCAGCTGTGTTGCAGTGGCTTAGTCATGAGTCACTCTTGACTAAAAGGTTTCTCTTTCCATCATTATACCCACACCGTCTCAGCGCCAAACTGCTCAAAACCAATTAGTTGCCCTAACTTAGTCATCTTAAGTAAGTTTTACTCAAATTTTTTGAGGCAACGAGTTTGCATAGTTTTTTAAGTTCTGGGAACTAATGAAATTTTACAGTGTATGTGTCAGTGAAATTTTCTATGATATAGACGGTACTTTCACACACTGTCTTGTTTCCTTAAGGGTCATCACGACAAGTGCATCTGCATATTTGATATGGCAGTTTTGTTTGGTTTATTTATTTTATTAAAATTCTAAATGCACTTCCTGATGCTCCTGTCCCATACAGGCTGGGGACAGACAAAAAACTGGAAATCTTTTGTAAATTGGTAACCACTACAGTATGGCGACACATGCAGTTATCTATAATAAAGAATCCAACAACACCTGGGATTTATTGTCACACCTGCAAGTGAGCTCAGTTTTCAGCTTAAACAATGTTTTTTTATTTGCACAGACAGACAGATGTTTTTTTGATCCCACACGGGAATTTGCAACATGATAAAAAGTAAAAAATAGTACTGTCTACAATTCACAAGAAATAAACAACACAGTTATAGAAAAGTGCCTCTTGGTAACAGGCTTATACTGTGAGATAGAGTAGGAATTAATACATTTACAACAGAGATAAAAACCAAAGAACAGTAACAATTAAGTTAGTAAAAAAACAGTGAAGGTAAGACTGACAGAGTGTAAGAGAGAAGTGCAAATTTCATTAATAAAAAATATTTATACAGTAAATATAAGAAGAACAGCTGAATGAAAGTAAAATATAAAATATGTTTGGGCTTTTGTCCCTGGCAGGTGTGATCACGTGTCACAGAATGAAGAGTTATTAACAGCTTCATAGAGAACGGTAGGAGTGATTTCCTGTAGAGTTCTTTATGGCAGCAAGGTTTAATCAGTCTGAGGGGGAAGGAGCTCTGCTGCCTCAGAAGTGAGGAGTGGAGCTGTTGTGATGGGTTGTCCATGATGGAGGGCAGTTTGTTCAGTGACCTCGTGTCCCTCACTCCAAACACCTCCAATTTCAGACCAATGATGACTGCGGCCTTGCAGATTAGTTTCTTGATCCTGATGGCATCTCTGTCACCGATGCTGCCCCTCCCCCCAAGTAGACAACAGCAAAATAGATGCCATTCACTAACAACACCTTACTGCTTCTTCCTACATTTTATTAGTGAAATGAATAATTGTGTTTTTCTGTCAATGATTTTTTATGGTAAATGACCTTGTCATCTGCATACTGTACTGTGTGAGGGTTTCCTGGAGTAAACTTGTAGGGTAGCAATAGGAAACATGTCATTGGAACAATTTTTACAGTAAGTATTGTGCTGGAGTGAAGATGCTTTGAAAGTGCCTGTACCTGTATCATTTAGCAGAGGTCACGTTTATTTCTTGGTACATTTAGATTAGCTTCTATTATGAGTTTCCTGGTTTGAAACAGTCCTGACTGCTACCTGTCGATCATCCACACTAGATGTATTTCCAAAGAAGCCTTGGGTCATTCAGGCCAGTCGATGCTTCTTCCTTTCTCTGACTGGATTTTTTAGAAGATGTGTTGGATGAAAGACGAGGTAGAGAAGAGTGTGTTCACAGCTATCCCAAGTTTGGCCAACAGGCAGTAGATTCTTGGAAGCTTGAATCACATTGATTTATGAAATAGTGGTCTAAATGCTTTCTTCGGCCATCATGATCTTCTGTTACTCCTGCAGCATGGATCAGCTGTGGCGTGGTGCCCAGGGATTTAAAAAGCAGAAAGCTTTTAAGATTATTATGGCAGCCGTTGTGGTTTTCTTCCTCTGTTGGAAGCTGTATAATATCACACGCTGAAAACATTTCATTTTGACACAAGCAACAAAGCTTGTTCAGTCACAGCATCTGATTCTGTATGCCTTCGTGGGTGTGGAATTCCGGTATCGGCTCCTGAGCATTCCCAGGTCTCTGTGTTCTGGTCAATCTGACCCCCCATCCCCTTCCTTGATGTCAAACAAATCTTATCAAGTCTACAAAACGGACATGAATGGACACGAAGCCAAAAACATCAGCACATCCATTGTATGTTTGTATATTTTTTGTGTTATATAACCTGAAAGAAGAAGTGGCTACTTTGTTTTCTGTATGTTACACTGCATTTATTAGCAGTGTAACATAAACCTAGCACAATCAAGTCTGTTTGCAGCATTAAAGTACACCCACACAGCCAACAGACTAATTAAAGGAATCTTTGGTGATCATTCTATGAAATTGGACTCACTTGCTGATAAAACCATTGCGTTGGAAACAGCTGTAAAAACAGTGCACAACTGTTGAAAAAAAACACAGAACAGTTGATAAATTCCTCTGTGTACTCCATGATTCAGGTCCCGTTTGAAGCCTCTAGTTTGTTTGATTTACTTTATTTGGAGGAATGACGGCAGATGAATTAGCTTTCATTCACCTTTTTGTTGAAAATAACCTAAAACTTACAAAAAATAACTTGGTAATACACATATATGTAAGACATCAAACCTAAAACTCAAACCTGTAAAAATATGTACAAACAAACATAATTAAAAACATATAACAAAATCCAGAGTAGAAACTGATGAAGAAAAGTACAAATTGGGGTTTGCTGTAATTCTAAGTGACTGAAAGCAATCCTTTGAACCTCTCCAAATAACACAAGTGGAGGTGTACATCTCCACTTGTGTTATTTAGGTGAGTTCAGTTAAGGTCTGTTCATTTTTAGACATCCTTTTAAAAATAACAGGATTTCCAGGGGATGTCGATCCCACCCTGAACTATACCCTTTATAGTCATCAGGTGAGGATTTTACTTACAATACTAAAGGCTAAATTCATTTTCATAGACAAAATGCTTATTTTTCATATAATTAAATTTTGTCTTAAAAAAAAAAACTCTTCATCGTAAAAGTGAAAACATCTTTCAAAATTCAAATTTACTATGCGCAGTTCATTTTAACATGTCTCCATTGTGCTCCAAAAATGCTTTATTTAAAACAAACTACGACAAAATAACTATGGATAAAAAAGCGATATGGATATTTGTTACATTTTGGTATATATGGAAACAACAACAAAACAAATCTGCAGAAGATATATTAGAGGTATATAAGACATGCAGAGAGATTTTTTTTTTACAGTGCATACTGCAAGAAAGTAAATGACGTGTGGTGAAATTATGGCCACTTTTTCCTCTGTCACTAGTTTATACAAATGAAGCTTATGTGCAAGTTCAATAACGAAGATCTGTATTCACTCATCCTGGGTCAAAGTATTCACCAAGTAGCTGAATTCTGTATTTTAACCATGATCAGTTTTTTCTCCTTAGCTCTCAGCGTAGTAAATAAGCACATATGCACAGTTCTATTTTATTCATCTCCCAGAGATTTTTTAGGGTTTTTTATGAATATGAAAATTGAAAAACACAGGCTGCAGGGCTGAAAGCTGTAAAAGCTTTTCTATTTAATTTGTGGCATAATAACAATGCATGTATTCTGGAAATGCTGTGTATTGCTGGTGATAATGAAGACCACCATTAGGGCTGTAGTAATAAAGCTTATGTGTAAATTCAATACAGAAGATCTGTAATCACACACTTGCCTGCTTTCCTGGGTGTGTCTACTGCTTTCCCACGCTGCTAATCTCACAAGTGACATCATTATTCTAGTCCAATCATCTTCACACTCGCCTTCTTTGAGCCAATCAGCGTCTGCTTCGGTTTAAATCTGTCCACTCCATCATTCTCCCTTTCAGACTCTCTTTTATGCAACTCACCTCCTCCCCAGCTACACCTCAGACACCTTAGCCAGAGCTCTACTCAACCCTCAGTTTTCATCTTCACCACCTCCACCAGTGTCTAGACTCTGAGGGGATCCTGTTAAAAACTCAATCACTGGGATTCGGTTCTGCCATGATGAGTCATTGAACTCTAATCACCAAATACATTATTTTCTCCATCTCAATAAATCATGCTTAATCCTTACAAGTGATCTCTCCTTATTGAAAAAGCATTGATGCTGATCTAAAAAGTGTTTATGGTGCATGTTAGTGATTTTTTAATTGTTAAATTCTGATGAGCTGTATTAACAAATTTAGCAGTTTGAAAAAAGTGAAAAACGTTTGTTGACACATCTGTAACATCATAAAAACAATGCAGTTTTAAATATAAAACACATCTTGTACAAACTTCAGCAAAAACAAAAACAAAAAAATCTGATAAAAATGTAAAATTAACATTTAAATGAGTAAATATGTTTTTAAATGCTAAGTTTACTTTTAGTTAAAAGGCTGTTCCAAAGTATTTGTGTGTGTTTGGGTGCAAAAAAATAATGTAAATAAATAATGTTGCTGAATAAAAAGTAATTGACATCTTCATCGTTTCAAGCAGAGTCAAAACAGAGCACAGGGATGGGCAACTCCAGGCTTCGAGGGGCCGGTGTCCTGCAGGTTTAAGATGTGTCCTTGATCCAACACAGCTGATTTAAATGGCTAAATTCTCCACAGGCCTGGTAATCATTCATTTCAGGTGTGTTGACCCTGGATGATATCTAAAACCTGCAGGACACCGGCCCTCGACGCCTGGAGTTGCCCACCAATGACATAAAAAGAAACATGAAACTATGTTTATGGCAATAAAGTTACAAAAAGTGTTTATGTGTTGTTTAATGTAAGAAGTCAGTAATACTATCACAGATAACAGTTTGCAGTATATCAACTTTCAATGGTTACAGCGTTAGCTTAATGATAAATGTGTTAAAATCAGTTCACTAACAGCACAGATATTTCACTATTGATTAAAAAAAACTATATATTTTTATTTAAAATAATAAGAAAGAGCTACATTTTGTGCTTTTGGATTAGTATGAGTCACCATGATGGATCTCCAAAACCTTAGCATTATAGTGAAATGTGAAAGTAGTTTTTGTAGATAAATATCTACTTGTCAGTTACACAGAATAAAGTCCTCCATGCGTTGACATGAGATTGAATTCATATCCTCTCAGGAGTGAAACAACATGCTGCTCACATCTGAGTCAGAAGAGAGCATATTTCTCTTTTCATCTTCAATAAGCTAACGGATTCTCTACAACCGTCACCTGTTTCAGCTCTTGCTGTTGATCCTGATCGTGGTCAGGCTGCTGTCTCTGGCCTACACCAAGATCCCAGAGTGAGCCTTTTGGTTCAGTTTTATTACATCTCAGCATGGCCAGTAAGTGTTGCCTGAAGTTTCCACACAGGCCGAGATACAGCAGAGGCCTCAGGCTGGCGTGAAGGCAGCCTAACGCAGAGGTGACCATGAGAAGGGTTTTTAGTGAACTTTCAGAACCTTCCTGTGAATCGTTAGGAGGATCCCGAAGTCTGTTCTGGAGAGTGTCCAAAACAAGTATGAAGTTGTACGGCATCCAACACAGACAGAATACGACCACCAGAGACAGGATGACGGTGACATTTCTCTGGATTCGGGCCCCATTAGAGCTGCACTGCCGCCATAGCATATGTGAGAAGATCATCAGCATGAATGCAGGTAGCACCAAGCCAAATATGTGGTGGAGCAGGCGTGACCACAACTGCCAGTCAGTTCCAGATTGAGGGTAAATATTAACACAAGTATTATCTTCTGTGTAATTATTTTTACCCACCAGGAAAATCCAGTCAGGTGCAGTGAGGAGGACAGAGATAAGCCAGACTAACAGGCAGCTGATGTGAACTAACCAGTGCCTCCCGTGGGAATATAACTGGATGTCACGGATGGATGACAGATAGTTTTGAAGACTGATGCAAACCAGCAGAAAGATCCCACAGTAGTAGTTGAGCTAGAAGAAGACAGGGAGAACTTTTAGTGTAAGATACAAACCTCTAACATCTATAAAAATTACACTCGACTTCTTCACTTTCACTTCTGTCCTACTCTAAACCTCTGTATCTAATCTTGTTCTCATCTTAAACATGTTTTAAGTACTCAGAGGATGTCACGTGTCATCCTGTTGAGTATAATGATTCTGTTCTGCATGTTCTGCCAAGAATCTACAAAAGAGCTGGAAATGACAGAGTGCAGCCAAATATAATCCAAGCCAAAACAACTTTCTCACAGCTTCACAGAAAATGTATTACTTTCACTTTCAGTCTCTATCTGTTCCACACAACATCTGGTCCTTACCTTGAAAATGACCCCAAAGACCCAGCTGAAAATCCCCCAAAACCAGTCACAAAGCTCAGTTGTCTGTGCAGCCCAGAAGGGCAGCATTAACAGGAGGAGGATGTCCGCGATACTCAGGTGGAGAATAAAGGTGTCCGATAGGCTCCACAGTCTCCTCTTTTGAACCAGAACTGTCAGGAGAATAATATTTCCCAGGATTCCAACAAAAAACACTATGGAGTACAGAGCAGGGACCCACACTGCCTCACTGCCTCTTTTCACAAAAGACTCATCCCCTGGATAGTCATAGGTGATGTTAGGGTCATAGTCAATTCCACTGTACACATCCAGATCATCTGTACTCATATTCATGTTCTGTTGAACCAAAACAAAAAGTTAAAACACATGTGTTGAAACACAGAGAGAAGACAAAAGTGCTGCAGTGCCTCAGAAGCTCTATGTTAGAATAGATTCCTCTCTCTTTCTTTCTCTCTGGGTAAAAGTGAAGTCAGTTCCCTGACATTTCCCTTTGGGAAGCCCAGATGAGCCTTTATAATACATACACAAACACATCACAACTCATATGGTGTGATGTAGCAATCGTGGAGTGGACATAAAAGGAAAGTACAGTACTCCGTTTCCCTTTGGTAAGCCCAGCTTATAGTGAATGCAAAACATACAACAACTCACATGTTGTGATTTAGCAATTGTGCGGCTGACATAGACGGAAAGTACAGTTCTCCTTAGTCACTCACTCTCTCACACACTATAAAACTGCCTCACAGCTTTCCTTTTTACCGTTGTTAAAATAAAGCTTCTACAAAACCAGCTAAGCTTGCGCACACAGTTATTGCAAACAGAAAGTAGACAGAATTATCAGTAACTTCCATGGCTGCCAGTAAAATGTTCATAATGTTAAAAGACATATTGCAGGAGGGCTGATATATGCAAACAAATGCACTTACTTCACATAAAGAGCTTCAGCTGCAGAGTTTGAGAAGCTTTCTGTGCGTGTGATGCTAAAAGCAGGACTTCAGTATGTCCTACCGCTTCAACTCCAAGTAAACCAGTGTTAAAGGATCAGTACTGGTCGGATGTTTCTCGCTTTGCCTGGGTTGACGTAGAATGCAGGGCAAAAAAAAAAACTGTCAAAACCGCACATAAAGAGCTTCTAACACTAGAGGGAGCTGTTGACAACATGACTTTGTGAGATGGGATGCAGGGCAAGGGCACAGTCGTTTTAACAGTCACTTGACTTCACCCGTTCCAGGAATTGAATTTTAATCAAGATTGTCAAATTTGGATTAATTGAATTAAAAAAAAAAAATGCATTCCTTTGAAAAAAGTTTCAAAGACAAACTTTGATCGATACAAAGAGAAATATGTTGCAAAATGCGAGAACTAAGAGATAAGAACATTTCAAAAAACACAATTCTGTTGCTCCCTGGCAGCAAAATATACGTAATGAGATGTGGTTCAAGACTTTTCCACAACACTATATGTCACACAAAGCTACAGTAAAACAACAAAATACATTACATAATGGATATCGATTGCGGATTTTCTCCCATATCACGTATCATTTGTCTAGCTGTTTGATGTACCAATATGATAAATATATGTTACAGGTGGCTGTAGATATTCACTGTTGTTTCTCTCTCCAGACCTTCCATGGAATTTTATTTATCCCATAACAAATAAACCAAGCAAATAATTTCATTTCACGGGTGCAATTAAATCCCTTGCGTGTAAATTTAACGTTTAGTACTCAGCAGCCATGTGCAGAAAGAAGCCATTGCGCACGGGAGACTGTCTGATTTGCATGCGCCAGTTTTATGCTTTCGCGCATAGCTCTCTGCGAGAAATCCTGCTCTCACGAAAAAACAACTTTTGACTGTCTGGACGCGAAGCCCAAAGGAGGACGGGGTCCTAATGTGATTGGTCACTTTAATGGCCACTTCAGGGTACTGCGGAAACTGAGTTACACCTGAGGAATTAAATTGCGGCCGAGAACAGAAATAATTTCACTGGCGTAAAAAAAAAAAAAAATCATGACAAATATAATTCCATGGATAATATTCATTTGATTTAGGGTTTTTTTTTAGGCCTTCTCTTGTACACTTTCTTCAGGCTTTTTAGGGACACACCGAGACCAGAGTAATATTTTTAATTATAATCAGAAATTCTGTGTCCAATATTACAATACACCCACAGGACCAAAATTATTTAATTAAATTACTTTACTTGTTGTTAAAGATGCGCAAGGAGCTTTAGAAACAAGCCATTTAAAACATCTTACAGCCGGTAAATTTCGTTGATGAGGTCTACTGGTCTCCAGGTTTCAGTTGCAACTTGAAGCCTGTCTACTGGTTTGCTCAATTTTCTTCTTTTGACAGAAAAATTAGTCTTTAATTATCTTTGCAGTGAAAAAATGCTTAGATTTGAAAAAAGAGAGCCTTATTATTACATGCATAAAGATAAAACATAAAGCCTAAAACTCAAACCTGGCAAAGAATGTAAACAAACATAATTAAAAACATCTATACAACAACATCAACAGCACAAACATTTAAGAACAAAAAGTAAAAACAAGGAAAGCAGAACAAATGGTGACTAAGCAGTGGTATAAAAAAGCATTCATATCCCCGTTATGCTGTTACTGCTTAATAAAATCCTTGCCTTCAGGAGTTTTGTAATCAATGAAAAGAGTGTAGGAACTTTAATCTCACTTTAAATACAGGTGTTCTGTGAAGGTCTCAGAGATTTGTTGGTGATCATCAGTGAATAAAAAGCATCATGAAGATTAAGGGATGCACCAGACAGGACGGGGATGAAGTTATGAAAAAGTTTAAAGCAGGGATAGGTTATAGAAACATTTCCCAAACTCTGAACATCTCACAAAGCAATGTTTAATGCCTCATCTGAAAATTGAAAGAGTGTGGCACAACTGCAAACTACCAAGGCATGCTCATCCACCTAAACTGACAGGCTTGACATGCCTACTTGCAAAATGCTGTGTGGTGGAAAACTAACACTGCACCCCATCCCCACCATCAAACATGGTGGTGGCAGCCACATGATGTTCAACCTGTTCAAGGCTGCAAAAGGATTATGACTCAAACAGGGGTCCAGATGTAATTATTATTGTGAATCTCTGGTGAGACTAGAAAATTGCCGTTAACAGAGGCTCTCCATGCAGTCTGACCGAACTGAAGCTATTTTGGAAAAAAGGAATGAGCAAAAAATATAGTCTGTAGAGACATACCTGAAAAGACTTGCAGCTGTAATTGCAGCAAAAGGTGGTTTGATAAAGTATTGATTCAGGGGACTGAATACAAATACATGCCACGTGTTTCAAATTTGTAAAAAATGTTTAACACCATGTATCATTTTACTCTCACTTCATAATTTTGCACCACTTTATGTTGGTCTATTAGATAAAATCTGAATAAAATACATTTTGGTTTGTGATTGTAATGTGAGAAAATGTGGAAAAGTTCAAAGAGTATGAATACTTTTTCAAGACACTGTAACTTTCAGGCTTGATTATTGTTTGGCCAACTGATCAGTATGAGAGTAAGATAAGATAAGATAACCTTTATTAGTCCCACGTGTGGGAAATTTGTTTTGCTACAGCAGAAAGTGGACAGTACAAAGTTAGAGTAGAGTACAGAGTAAGTAACAGTTTCCTAGTGACTGGTACAAAATTGAATGTTTTAATGTTGTAATGCTTTCTGTTACACAGAACTGTGACTGAATAAAAGCAGTCCTTTGAATAAGACTGGTATACAACTCCATCTGTTTTATTCGGGGACTCAAGTGTATTACACCGAATTTGTATCCATGCTGCTTTTGGAAATAACAGAATTTCCAGACGATGTGGATCCCAAAGCACTCTTAAATGAGGATTTTTACTTTCAATTTTAAGAGATAAATACATTTTTGCTAATTAATGAAATAATTAAATTCATTGCAGTTTTTTCCTCACAAAATTTCTTAAATTCAAATTCAAATTCAAATTTTATTTGTCACGTACACAGTCATACACAGTACGATATGTAGTGGAATGCTTGGACAACTGCTCGTGACCTAAAGAAAACAAAAAAGGAAAAGGCTATGAATAAGATAGGAAATAAATATGAAAAATTAAAAAGGGTAAATTTAACTAGGAAGGAATAAAATATAAATTAAGGTTAAAAATGAAATAACTGTACAACACAAATTAGAATGAAGGGTAAATTTAACTGGGAAGAATAAGATAAAATATATAAATTAAAGTTGAAAATAAAATAACTGTACAACAAAATACACAATACACAATATAGAACTATATAAGAATGTATGAAGAAATCTAAATATAAATAAATATATACACAATAACAGCAGCTGTACAAGTATTAACCGGAAATGAAGAATATAGTGACCAGTGTTGTGCAAAAACAAAGTCCAGAAAGTCCAGTGTGTGTGTAAGAACTATATGTGTGGGTCAGTACTGTGTGGTGGTGTGATTGAGAGACCGTATCGCCTGCGGGAAGAAGCTCCTCCTCAGTCTCTCTGTGTTGGTCTAAAGAGTTTTTTTTTTAAAACTATCCACAAAGCACTACATCTTTTAAAATTGAAATTTACAATCTGCAGAGATTTACACAGTTCATTTAGCATGTTCAAACACTTCTTAAAATTGACACATTTAAAAACCAACTCTTAAAAAAATTACTATCAACTATATGGATAATTGGTGGAAAATAATGTACATAGTTTGGAAATACTGTATATTGTTGATGAGGGAATAATAAATGGCACTTTTGCTGATGTAAAAGTTTTAGCTGTATAAAGAACATGTGGAACATTATAAAAAATGTTTTAGACATAAACACACATTTTAAGCAAAAATCTTAAAAGCAAAAATAAAATTAAAATAACAAATTAACAATTAAATAAGTCAACATGTTCCTTTATGGCGATTTTACTTTCAGTCTGAAGGCTACTCCGCAGCACTGACTAGAGGACAGGAGCTGGAGATGTTCCTATTTTCATTCGAGTGAACAAGACTAGAAATGAGTACATCAGAGAGATGGCCCAGGTTCAATAGTTTGTAGACAAAGTTAGAGAGACATGGCTGACATGCTTTGGACATATGCAGAGGAGAGATTGGAGATATAGTGGACAAAGAATGCTGAATGTGGAGATGCCAATCAGGAGCAATCCACCGAAGAGATTTACAGATATAGTGAAAAAGACGATGAAGAGGGTTGGTGTGACAGTGATGGATACTGAGGATAGGTGAAAATGAAAGCAGATAATCTGCTCTGGCGACCCAGCTGAAAGTAAAAGTAAAAGAAGATGAAAACATAGATAGTGTGAGTATGTGTTACATCGATTATGTTGATTAGAGGTAACCATTTGGGAGAGACGTCTATTTAAATTCAGTTTGAATTATTGTTATTCTTGGTCAAAGGAATAAAAAATACAAAGAAAAACAGTTTCAATGGTTTTTCTTGGTGTGGCCATTAAAGTGTTAATTCATTAATTGTCAATCCATAGTCAGGAGTGTAACAATATTGTGCTCACATCTGAGTCACAAGAGGGTATTTATGTCTGTTCATCTTCACTAAGCTAACAGATTCTCTACAGCCATCATCCGTTCCAGCTCTTGGGTAGCGGACGGATGTACATAGAGCAATGAAAATCCAGTCAAAGTACACCAAAGTCCGCTGATTCACCCAGTCAAGAATTATGCTTCTAGTCCACCTGTTTTTGAGTTACACAACGTTTTGTAACTCCAAAAAACGGCGTTTTTCGACCGCTCACCGCGATCTAAATTCTGACTCGCTGATCACCCTGTTTTTCAAAGCGGCCGCCCCTTTCTCAGTGGCGCGTTGTAATGACACGGTCTTCAGACCAAAGGTCTGGGTTCGATTCCACCTTGGTCAACATGTTTTTTTCCTAACTACAAATTAATACACTGATCACAGACCGTAATTCATATTGATCAATTTATTACATTTCTGCAAATTTTATGATTTTACCAGCTTTTCTAATATGGACCTCAATTCTTGTTAACAGTCCATGGCACGAAATACTCTTCCCTTTAGGCTCTCTGTGTATGTGTGTTGTGTATCAATATTTCTCCATTTTAAAGTATTACTCCTCATATCATAGTATTTCTGTTAAACAAAGTACTTTTACTACATCTTAGTACTTCTGCTAATCATAGTATTTTGCAAATCATAGTATTTCTGCTACTTTTTGGTACTTGTGCTAAATACAGTATTTCTGCTAAATCATACTATTTCTACTATATTATATTTTTCTTTCTAAATATAGCATTTCTGCTATATAATTGTATTTCTGCTATGTTATAATATTTGTGCTAAACCAGAGTATTTGTGCTGACATAGTATTTCTGCCAAATGATAGTATTTCTGTCAAATTATAGTATTTGTGCTAAAACATAGTATTAATTTAAAATTACAATATTCATAGTTCATCACAGTGTCTCTGGTAAATCACAATATTTCTGCTTGTTGTACTATTTTTCTAAATCATAGTGTTTCTGTAATGTTTAAGTATTTTTGGCTAAATATATTCTTTCTGTTATCTTATACTATTTCTCCTAAATTCTTGTATTTTTGAGAAGTTATCATGTTTCTGGTAAGTTACAATATTTCTGCTAAATTCTGCTATGCTATTGTATTTCTGCCAAGTATTATGTTTCCTCTAAGATATTGCAGTTCTGCTAAGTTATTCCATTTTAGCAAAGTTCTTTTGCTTCTGCAAAGTTTTTACAATTTCTGCAACTTTTCAGCTTTTTCAGCTACTTTTTGCATACAGCTTCAGCTTTAAGCATCCACACTGCATTTTCGCAGGAAATGCAAATTTTTCTAGTTATTATTTTATTTGCTCCACTTTCACTTAATCACTTCATTTTAGATGTTCACGTAAATTTCTAGTGACTACAAATCTGGAATTTCTAACAAGGTCCAAAACAGAAAGTGAAGCTTTACTTTATTTTAGTTTCAGCTCTCCATTGTGTTATCCTTTGTTTTCTTCATGTAATATGCAGTTGTTTGGCAGCAGGACTAGAGCAGAGCATGGGAGACAGAAGTAAAACCAACCAAGTACTGAGGAAATCCGAGAGCTTAAAAACACATGAAATAAAAAAGGAGAGAGGAATTAGCCTGGGAAAACACAAGAAATCTTAAATAAGACTACTCTTAACTAAGGACAAAGAAAAACAAACTCGAAACACTGGGTCAAAGACCAAGGACCATGGCACTACATCAATGTTTTAGATAAAAATAATGCAGTT